>NC_083644.1:4692115-4992115 GCF_963576545.1 Limanda limanda
TGCACAGTCCCAAGGGGCTAGTATGTATTTTCCACTCCGGCCACCAGATGGCGGCAGAGTACTTCCAATACCTTCATGGTATGTGTAGTATTTGCACCATCAGGCATTATTGGGATCAAAAGACCGGAATGGGGTTTGAGGCAAATTCGCGTCATTCGTCTACAAAGGGTTAAATGTGACTATAATTTCAAAATGTCCTATATCAGACACCGTCAGGGGAATGTGTGCCCCCCCCGTCATGTGAAACAGGTTGGTAATGAGGCATGGAAAAAAAACCATTTCAAGCTGCAATGAACTTCTGACACGTGGAACTGGGATTTGTTGACGAATTGCTGGTGGATGTATTCGCTCTGTTTAGTGCCACAGGCCTCATTCATAACACATGTGACTGGAATGTCACCACAACATTTACACAGTCTCCTGGGACATGTGCTTTGATGTATACATGTATATTAAAAGTATGCAAATATTGTTATGAGTAATAATGGTGTAATAGTGGTGCAAAAAAACAAGGGAATATACAGTAGGCTATAATCATAGAGCAGAAAAGAACAGACATGGACGATTGTGGAGTGGGTCGTCCAATTATCTGAGGATCAAAGGTTCAATTCCGAGATGAATTGAATGACATGCATGTAGAGCTAATATATAGAAACAATACATCATCACATCCATCCCCCATCTATCCATCCATCAACCTACCCACTCATCCATCCACTCATCAATCTATAAAACCTTAATTATAAATAAGTCATTACTACATATCGGGATTTGTAAACTTTGAAGAGACATTTTTAAATCGGGACATTACTCAGAAAATAGATGAACTGCGTTTTGTTGTGTTATTTGTCTTTCGGAAAAAGAATGAGCAGCCATTAGTGTGATCTATATATCACACATCTACGTGACATGAGGCGACTGATGCTTCACTTTGACAAATTAGAGCCATCACGGGGTAAGTTGTTGACACCAGCTCTTCTGATTTAACATTTAACGTTTGCGATTCAAGTCCGTGCGAAACATCCACAACGTGTTCTTGGGTTCATTTATTTATGTCGTGTTTTTTTTACTTAGGGTCATGTGAGGTTAGAGCCATTCCCCGGCAACACTGTCAGCTTTTATTGTGCCACAAGCAGACGTCCATGAAAACTGGAAAGCTGTCCATCACGGCACTGGTACAAATGCAATGCTACCTTCATGCGTATCAGCAATGCAGCGCCTGGAGGCTGCTTGATATTTATCTCTGTGGGTTGGTTGGAGGAAACCCACACGAACACCAGGCACAGGTTCTCCACAGGGAGCCGTGTAAACCCCACACACGCTTCTGAGGTCGGGTGTAGCTCGATAAGAGTTGGTTCGTTCGACAAGCTGCTTGTGATGGTTACGAAAGAACACACTCGAGTGAATCACACACACAAACAGAGCGATGAGGTACAGGTTCAGTATATGGCACGTATTATCCAACAGTTGCTTCTCAAAGGTTTTCACAGAGTTGCACTTGGGTTTTCACATGAAATTTGACAATAATCAATCAATCATCAATCAAGTTTCATTTGTATAGCCCATATTCACAAATCGCAATTCGTCTCATAGGGCTTTAACATGGTGTGACGTCCACTGTCCTTAACCCTCAGCAAGAGTAAGGAAAAACGACCAAAAACCCTTTTAACAGGGTAAAAATGGGTAGAAACCTCAGAGAGACACATGTCAGGGATCCCTCTCCCAGGACAGACAGAAGTGCATTAGATGTCAAGTGTAGGAAAACATCATCAAGATAAAGGGTTTAGCAGCAATGATGAGAGTAAGCATCTAAGTGTCCCCATGCCTTGAGATGTTTATGCACCTATTCAACGATACATGGTAAGTTAATATTGTTTTCACATTATTGTTTATCTGTTAACTAGTTGGCATGCAGCATGGTCCAGGAGTTTATCCACCCTTGTTGGTCCCCCAAGCCTCTATTTGGGTATTTTTTATTTGTTAAATATGGTTTATTTATTTTTATCATTTGCTAATTCATTTTTTTTTAATTTTCTTTCAGTGACCTGTTTGTGGCAGTGCAAACATTGTGTTGCTTGGGAGAGTGGTAGGTTCAAATGACTAAAACATTATAAATTAAATCATCATGGAAGAGGCCAACATTATCTGTGCATATATGTGAATTGTCCACATTCAAGACGTGGAGTTTCTACAAAGCACATTCATCTCAGTTTACACAGACAGTTTCCAGTTCTGTAACTTCTAAATGTGAGTTATGTGAATGCAGAGACTTCTCCACAGAGAGAGATTTTTTTGTTTATATTGGAACACATCTTCGAAGTAACAAGACTGTAAGACAAATACTTACAGCACATTTTATACTCACAAAAAGATAAAGCATCATCCACACACACTAAGATTTAAAAGCCAGTGTAGATGCAATTGTGTCCCCATTGCAAGTGTCAGATACCTCTGATAATGTGAGGGCTGGCTGTTCTGCTGATGGATCATATGGAGATGTTGAAACTGAGTCAGTGACAGAAAGTGATGATGGTGTTGTTGAGCGAAAAATAGCCGTAATATTATTAAAATTGGAAAAGATATTTCCTTTTCCAGCAAAGGGCGTAGATGAGTTATTGGAATAGTTGCATTTTGTTGTTAAGTTCATCTAGTGTGCCTGTCACAAAGCGTACAGTTACAGAAATGTTCAAAAGCCATAACCTCCACATTAGTCAGGCTGTTATTGAAGAACTTGCCAATTCTGTGTGTGTTTCTAACCCTGTGGCTAAACTTTTGGGAAAGTTTGTCCCTCTTGCTTCTTCTTATAAAAGAAAGCAACAAGCTAAATGTTAGGGTTGTAGAGCCTATTGAATATTTATTTATAGACCAAAAGAGGTCATTTCATTACATCCCTTTATTACAGTGAGTGCAGGAAATACTTAGTCACAGTAAATTACTGGATAGTGCAGTTCTAGTGGAACTCTTTTGAGCCCCTCACCGAAACTGAAATCCCACATTCGAGACGGTCTGAGAGAGCACATATTTACTTGCTTGATGTGTTAAATTCACAGCAGAAACTAAGGGTAATAAATATGATGAACAAAAACATAAAATCCTGCACAACTGAAATGCATTGTGCTGAAGTTGAAGCACCATGGGAAACTGAGTTCTGGAAGCTCATCTTTGTGTCCAGAACAAAGAAGACATGTGGTCTCAGGATTTGGCTTCACATGTCGGCCCAACTATTGTTCACAATTTTAATTCCCTGCATTTAAATAAGTAATAATTCGTGTATATATATCTCAATCTAAAAACCTGAAACTATCTGAGTGTTAAATCCTACGTAATGACAGATAATGTTATATTAACATTACAACTTTAAAAAGTTCAGAACTCTGTTTCTGTTTCATAGTTTTTATCACAATATTAAAATCACATAACTAGGCTGCTGTTGAATAAACACTTTTACAAACAGAATCATTTTGGCTTCATCACGTGTTCATATATGTTGGATTATTTCACATGTGAACAGACTTTATGTCTCCTGTGAGTTTTAATAAAGTTTGTTGAATGTTAACAATGATCAGCTGTTATTGATAAATGTGTTATTATGTGGATCTTCATCAGTTTACTCGACTTCATTGATCCACACAAAATCGAAATGATAGAAAACATTTTCCATGGAAATAAAAAACAAACCAAAGATAAAGATCAGAAAATGTCGACAGTAGAAATAAAAATGAGTGAGAAGTAAAAGGAGAAATAAACAAAGCTTTAGAATAACAAGTTTAACATTTAAATTCAGCAGATTTCTCTTGAAGAAATAAACATGATGAATAGAATCTTTATCTCTAACTGCTCTGACCCAGCGTCACAGAGACTTTCACAGGTAACAGCTTCACTGGGTGATGAGCTCCAGTGTAAAAGTATGGAAACATCTTCTGAGTAAAAGTGTGTTTGAAGGTGTGAATGTGTTTGTTAGTATCAAGATCAGAGAACAACAGTTCTCCTCTGTTCCAGTCCAGTTTCACTCGGATCCTCTGGATCTTCTGCACGGAGAGAAAAGATGATCCTGATGGTGACTTTGCGTAGTATTTACCTTCATACAACCCTATTCTCCATGTTCCAGACTGTTTGTCTCCCTTCCTCTCGACAGACTCTGCTGCCACACCCAGGAACCAGTTTGTACTGTCCCCAACCAGGACGTCCCAGCTGTGTGTCCCTGAGTTAAAACCCTCAGATCCCAGGACTTTGGCGTAACGATCAAACCTCTCTGGATTGTCAGGAAGCTTCTGTCTCTTTCCTTGTCTCAAACTGGTCAGATCTTCAGACAGGATGAGCCCTGCATTAGCAGAGTTTCGGTCCAGAACCACAGGACTGTAGGAGACCACGTCCTTCATCTTGTTCCAGATGTTGAAGCTCAGGTTGCCCAGATGTTTGGCCACGTCTATCAGAGCTCCTGAGGCCAGCTGTTGATCCTCCAGCAGGGGGCGCTGCTGGACTCGTTCCACTGCAGCCTTGTAGTTGAGCAGGAACGAGAAGTCTTCAGCACTCAGCTCGTCCTCTGTGGTTCTGATTGTGTCTGAAAGAGTTGTTATCTCTCTGCTCAGAGACTCAATCTTCTCCTTCATCATCCGACTCTTCTGCTCCTCTTCCTCCCTCAGTGCAGCCATCCTGGCCTCCTCTTCCTCCTCAAGAAACTGATGAAGCTTTTGAAACTGCTCCTTGATCTGCGTCTCTGTGAGTCCGGCCTGGACCTTAATGTGTTTTGCTGTTCGTTCAAACTCTACTTTAACACGTTTAAAACACTGTAACTTCTTCTTCAAGGGCTCCAGAGTTTCCTGAAGCTGCTTCTTGTGTTGTTGTGCAGCTTCATCGATGGGTCTGATTGTGTGGTTGGTGTGTTTTTCTGAATCTCTGCAGATGAGACACACTGGCTGCTGATGGTCCAGACAGAAGAGTCTGAGTTTCTCTGAGTGCAGACTGCAGAGAGCATGTGAAGAGCTCTGATCTCTCTCCTGTAAGAAGCTCTCACACAGGTTCTTCAACACCAGGTTAGGTGGTGTATCCATTGAATGTCTTTTCTTACAAAGTGGACACTCTTTTACTTCTTTGTCTTTCCACCAGCTCTCCACACAGTCTTTACAGAAGCTGTGGCTACATGACAGAATGACAGGATCTCTGAAGACATCTTGGCAGACGGCACAGCAGAAATCCTCTTCTAATCTGGAAGCCATTGAGTCTCCAGGTGAAGCTGAAAACAGACAGTCAGTCAGTCACAGCTCCACAAACTTCACTGAGGTTCACTTCCTGTCTGAGTCGAGGTGTTTGTAAAACTCACGGTCAGTGTGTGGAGCGTCGGCAGGTTGTAGCTTCACTCTTCTCTCCTGTAGCTGGACTCACTCAGGGCGTCTGGTCCAGTTTGGTTTAGTTTGGTTTGGAAGGTGAATGTGATCGTCTGGTTTTCAGCCTGCGTCTCTTCCGGGAGGAATAGATGCTTCCTGGTTTCTCAGGTGTGTCAGGAGAGGGAGGAGCTTGAGACGCTGGATGATAAAACCTGTAAAACCTGAAACAAATGTACAAGCAGCCCTGCTATCAGTGAAAGCTCTGCACCCCCCCTTATGGACTGCACTCTAACACTTTAACTCTTAACTGTGCCAGATTCATCTGCCTGTGCAATATCAACGGTTCATGTGCAATACATTCACTGTACACATTCTCACACTGCACATGTCTTTACTGTCTTTACACTGTATACATTAGTTTAATTACATTCATATATTTCTATATTTTTTAAATTCCTCACACTTAAGTATTACATGTTTCCTGCTGAAGTCTTTTTTGCTCTTGCTGCTGTAATACTACAAATGTCCCATTGTGGGACTAATAAAGGATCATCTTATCTTATCTTATCTTAAATCCACGACTTTCCAGATCATTTAAAATCAAAACGATGCAACTTCATTGAGTTTGACTTGGAATGGGGAGAATGTTTCCTCTTCCATTCCCACACTCTGTTCTTGCTTAGAGTAACATTAATACCAGTGAGGCGTTTTCCAAACTTAAACGCTCTCTGTGCTCAGAGGTGTTTTGTCTCTGCATCAGTTTTAATCTCCGTCCAACACGCCTGCAGAGATCATACTCACGGTCAGTGTGTGGAGCGTCGGCAGGTTGTAGCTTCACTCTTCTCTCCTGTAGCTGAACTCACTCAGGACGTTTGGTCTGGTTTGGTTTAGTTTGGTTTGGAAGGTGAATGTGATCGTCTGGTTTTCAGCCTGCGTCTCTTCAGGGAGGAACAGATGTTTCCTGGTTTCTCTGGTGTGTCAGGACACGATTGTAAAAAGTAATTCAAGCCTTGGATTTGATAACTGGTCAAAAGTCATTTGGCAGCAACAAGCTCACACCGACAAGACACCTGGTTGTAAAATAGCTGCTTGAATATGATCGTGATCTGCTGAGTGTTCAAAGTTCAGAAGAAGTTCTGCAAAAGTTAAATATTAACAGGAAGTGCAGGGGAGGGAGTCTCTGACATAACTTTCTTATTAAAGATAAAGAAGCAAAGTGCAAGCAAATGGACCCAATGTCAGAAAATTAAAATAGGGTTGTATAAATTCAAATCAGCTCAAGTTTGCTCATTAAATTGTGTGTGAGTGCAGTAAAAAGTATGACATCATCAAATGATTGTACATTTTGTCGTTATTATTATACCTTATGTGTGACACCATTATGTGGCTGTTAGAAACATATTTAATATTAATATTAAATAATACATTTACTTTACATCAAAGCTACCTCGGGGCACCAGCCTTCAGAGTTAAGAAAAGAGACAAATTATGGATTAAGTGTCATGAAAATATTAACTACAAATTTTGAACTTTGATGAAAAATTTAATTATTAACTTTAACGAAAATTCCCACGTCAGTAGATAGCAAAGATGAAGGATATGGAGTTCAGAGGTTGGAAAACGTCATCCTTATGCAACATTAAGGAAGACAAATTTGTGTTAAAGAAATACATTTATTATGAAAATAATAAAAGTATAAACACAACCTAACTAGGTGAACTTAGACTGCTGTATATTAATTCAATAATATCAGTTACCATCAATTGCAGGGTCAAATTGTTCATATTTCTTATGAAACTCAGACATTTTAACCACAAATCCAATTTCTTAAAATAATTTTAATACAATCACTGTAGAAGTAATTTATTATATGATTCAGTGCTTTTACTGTTCTAACTGCAATTAGTTTAGTAATAGATTGATTTAAAATAATCATGACCGGACATAATCTGAGGTTTTGTGGAATGAAACCATTTTAATTGTTCTGGTGATTGGAAAGAACTTAAAGATTTTCCTTTGGGATTAATAAAGTCAATCTGATCTTATCTTAACTTATGTTGTCTTATCTTAATTTGTCTTTGAAACATCTTTATAAAGAGGTTTTCTGGGGTTATAACAACGTGACAGAAATTCAGTTTTTATTGCTCAGAGAAGAGAGTCAGTATTTGTAAAATCGCCCAAATTTGCATATAGGAACATATAACTATGTTAATTAACAACTTAATTGAAAAGGAATAAAGTTTGAATGCAGTGACCTCTCCACAGAGACATTTGGTCATGTTGGAACACATTTTCGAAGTAACAAGACTGTTAGTTGTGTGTTTCTTGGTTGCCCTTTCAAGACAAATATTTACAGCACATTTTATACACACAAAAAGAGAAAGCAACATCCACACAAAAGATTTAAAAGCCAGTGTAGATGCATTTGTGTCCCCATTGCAAGTGTCAGATACCTCTGATAATGTGAGAGCTGGCTGTTCTGCTGATGGATCATATGGAGATGTTGAAACTGAGTCAGTGACAGAAAGTGATGATGGTGTTGTTGAAAACGTGCCGAACTAATTGAGTAGAAAATAGCCGTAAAATTATTAAAATTGGAAAATATATTTCCTTTTCCAGCAAAAGGTGTAGATGAGTTATTGGAAGAGCTGCATTTTTTTGTTAAGCTCAGCTAGTGTACCTGTCACAAAGCGCATGAATCAACATGTATATATATTTCAATTTAGTCAGAACTCTGTTTCTGTTTCATAGTTTTTATTTTTTTATCACAATATTAAATCACATCACTAGGCTGTTTTTGAAAAAATACTTTTACAGACAGAATCATTTGGATTATTACACATGTGAACAGACTTTGTGATTAAACATGAATCATGTCTCATGTGTGAGTTTTAATAAAGTTTGTTCAATGTGAACAATGATCAGCTGTTATTGATAAATGTGTTTTTTTGTGGATCTTCATCAGTTTGCTCGACTTCATGGATCCACACAAAATCTAAATGATAGAAAACATTTTCCATGGAAATAAAAAACAAACCAAATACAAAGATCAGAAAATAATGAAATCTTTTTACAAACGTGGAAAAGTCGACTGGAGAAATAAAAATGAGTGAGAAGTAAAAGGAGAAATAAGCAAAGCTTTAGAAATAATGAGTTTAACATTTAAATTAAGCAGATTTCTCTTGAAGAAATAAACATGATGAAAAGAATCTTTATCTCTAACTGCTCTGATCCAGCGTCACAGAGACTTTCACAGGTAACAGCTTCACTGGGTGATGATGATCTTCAGTGTTAAAGATTGGAAACATCTTGAGTAAAAGTGTGTGTGAAGTAGTGAATGTGTTTGTTAGTATCAAGATCAGAGAACGACAGTTCTCCTCTGTTCCAGTCCAGTTTCACTCTGATCCTCTGGATCTTCTGCACACAGAGATAAGATGATCCTGATGGTGACTCTGCTAAGTATTTACCTTCATAGAGCCATATTCTCCATGTTCCAGACCGACCATCTCCCTTCCTGTGGACAGACTCTGCTGACACTCCCAGGAACCAGTAAGTACTGTCTCCAACCAGGACGTCCCAGCTGTAGGTCCCTGAGTTAAAACCCTCAGATCCCAGAACAAAGGCGTGTTTATCAAACCTCTCTGGATTGTCAGGAAGCTTCTGTCTCTCTCCTCGTCTCAAACTGGTCAGATCTTCAGACAGGACGAGTACTGGATTAGCAGAGTTTGGGTCCAGAACCACAGGACTGTAGGAGACCACGTCCTTCATCTTGTTCCAGACGTTGAAGCTCAGGTTGCCCAGATGTTTGGCCTCGTCGATCAGAGCTCCTGAGGCCAGCTGTTGATCCTCCAGCAGGGGGCGCTGCTGGACTCGTTCCACTGCAGTCTTGTAGTTGAGCAGGAACGAGACTTCTTCAGCTGTCAGCTCGTCCTCTGTGGTTCTGATTGTGTCTGAAAGAGTTGTTATGTCTCTGCTCAGAGACTCAATCTTCTCCTTCGTCATCTGACTCTTCTGCTCCTCTTCCTCCCTCAGTGCAGCCATCCTGGCCTCCTCTTCCTCCTCCAGAAACTGATGAAGCTTTTTAAACTGCTCCTTGATCTGCGTCTCTGTGAGTCCGGCCTGGACCTTAATGTGTTTTGCTGTTTGTTCAAACTCTACTTTAACACGTTCAAAACACTGTAACTTCTTCTTCAAGGGCTCCAGAGTTTCCTGAAGTTGCTTCTTGTGTTGTTGTGCAGCTTCATCGATGGGTCTGATTGTGTGGTTGGTGTGTTTTTCTGAATCTCTGCAGACGAGACACACTGGCTGCTGATGGTCCAGACAGAAGAGTCTGAGTTTCTTTGAGTGCAGACTGCAGAGAGCATGTGAAGAGCTCTGATCTCTCTCCAGTAAGAAGGCCTCACACAGGTTCTTCAACACCAGGTTACAAGGTGGTTTAAGCTTTGAAGATCTACTCTTACAAAGTGGACACAATTTTTCTTCTTTGTCTTTCCACCAGCTCTCCACACAGTCTTTACAGAAGCTGTGGCTACATAACAGAACAACAGGATCTCTGAAGACATCACTGCAGACGGGACAGCAGAGATCCTCTTCTAATCTGGAAGCCATTGAGTTTCCAGGTGAAGCTGAAAACAGACAGTCAGTCAGTCACAGCTCCATGAACTTCACTGAGGTTTACTTCCTGTCTGAGTCGAGGTGTTTGTAAAACTCACGGTCAGTGTGTGGAGCGTCGGCAGGTTGTGGTTTGACTCTTCTCTCCTGTAGCTGGACTCACTCAGGACGTTTGGTCTGGTTTGGTTTAGTTTGGTTTGGAAGGTGAATGTGATCGTCTGGTTTTCAGCCTGCGTCTCTTCCGGGAGGAACAGATGTTTCCTGGTTTCTCAGGTGTGTCAGGAGAGGGAGGAGCTTGAGATGCTGGATGATAAAACCTGTAAAACCTGAAACAAATGAAAAAGCAGCTCTGCTATCAGTGAAAGCTCTGCACCCCCCTTATGGACTGCACTCTAAAACTTTAACTCTTAACTGTGCCAGATTCATCTGCCTGTGCAATATAAAAGGTTCATGTGCAATACATTCACTGTACACATTCTCACACTGCACATATCTTCACTGTCTCTACACTGTAAACATTAGTTTAATAACATTCATATATTTCTATATTTTTAAATTCCTCACACTTAAGTATTACATGTTTCTTATTACCGGCTGATGTCTTTTTTACTCTTGCTTTTGTAATACTACAAATGTCCCATTGTGGGACTAATAAAGGATCATCTTATCTTATCTTAAATCCACCACTTTCCAGATCATTTGGAATCAAAAGTAAGTTCATGGACCTTTTCTCACTAACACGTTTTTTGAATCCGATAAAAACAAGTGAAGTTTGCTCCTTGTGGTTTGAATCAATGCCCTCGGTCGCGTTCACTTCACTTAAATCTCTGTTTCCCACAAACACTAGTGTTACATCTGTAGATCATTATTTGTGAATAATCACTTATTTTCACTCTCGTTCTATTAATTCACCTCGTAAACTTTTATATTAGTGTTTTATTATTCAACGTCCCATTTAGCTTCAGTAAAGAAAAGCTCTCTTGGCTAGATTGAGGTTGATGAAGAATATTACAGTATTATGTTGATTCTAATGTACTGTGTGTGTACTTGTGTTGTTATACATGTATTTGTGTTTTTCGACCATCAACCTGCAGATGAAAACTAGCCTGCATCATTAAATCTGATCCATTATATGATGGACTCCACTACACTTGTTAATTAATGTGCATTTTCCTTTTTAATTTCAAGAATACGAACATGCAGCAGTTTGTGTGGGTGAAGCTGCAGAAGTGAAGTTAATCAAACCGCTGCAGCGAACAGACACAAAGATGAACTTTGTATTTCATCTATTACAGATAACACAGAAAATATAAACTGTAATTCTATGTTCAAAAGACTTCGTAGAGACAAAGGTGAGAGTATCAATAACACACAGCATGGAACATGGTATAGTTCAAATTTCTTTTTTTGTTTTTGTATTATCATAGTTTGTGTGGATAAGGAAACTACAAGAACGAAATCTCCCATCTCCACATCTCACTGTAGTCATCAAGAGTTAATTTATATATAGATATAATGGTTTGTCAAAAGATTAATTACCCTCCCGATTCGGTTTAGATGAAGATGGACCCAGATGCAGAGATTTCAAATAATAGGGTAATTTAATTAAAGAAGCTCTTTAACAAAACAAAACATTAACATGTAACAAACAGAAGGAAGCTTACACGAGTCTCAGGAGATCAGGAACGCAGGAAGGGAAAAACAGCACAAACAAACACCGCAGGAAACACAGACAATCCGACAGAGGACAAAGGGAAGACAGAGGCTTAAATACACAGGGAGGGCAGGGGCAATTGAACACAGGTGAAACACATGAGGGCAGGGCTGACAATTAAAGTAAGGAAGTGAAGACGGAAACAACACACAAGGAACAGAGACTACAAAATAAAACAGGAAACAGAAACAGTGTGCAAACATGAAACCAACTAGAACACACACAACAGAGATATACTAAAACAGAAAACACTTTTGGCCTGACAATACCACCTGAATTGCCAGACTGTTACACCTCCCTTGTTAACTGCAGGTCAGACATATGTTTAACTTTTAACACTGAATATATAATAAATAATATCAGTGGTACTTGTGATTGTGTTTTATAAATCATACTATAACACTTGGCCTGTTTGTAAAGGAAACATGCAGAACGTCACTAATTCAGCATGTACTTTATAATTTGTGGAATTGTGTGTCGGCCATGACCTTCACTTTAACGGCCTCAAGAATGGTGACGAGTGGGTAATGTTAGCTAACAAGGCTAATGCTAGCGCAGCTAATGCTAGCTAGCAAGCGGATACTTAGTTTGCTCTTTAACCAAACGATGAGACAAGAAACATTACAATGAGGTAAAAGTGTAATTCTGTGTGAAATGACACCCCCCCCCCCCAACAGGAGACAATGCACCTTCAGCATTTAGGAGGAATTTAAATGTTGAAGCTGAACTAAACCTCTGTTGTTTTGTTGTTGAAGGATTGAATGAAAACACTTTGACAGACTCAATCATTTTGGCTTGATATTTACATCTCAACTTAAAAAATGTCAGAACTCTGTTTCTGTTTCATAGTTTTTATTATTTTTTATCACAATATTAAAATCACATCACTAGGCTGCTGTTGAAAAAACACTTTTACAGACAGAATCATTTTGGCTTCTTCACATCAAACAGACAAATGTTCATATATGTTGGATTATTTCACATGTGAACAGACTTTATGTGATTAAACATGAATCATGTCTCATGTGTGAGATTGAATAAAGTTTGTTGAATGTGAACAATGATCAGCTGTTATTGATAAATGTGTTTTTTTGTGGATCTTCATCAGTTTGCTCGACTCCATGGATCCACACAATCTAAATGATAGAAATAAAAAACAAACCGAATACAAAGATCAGAAAATAATGAAATCTTTTTACACGTGTGGAAAAGTCAACAGTAGAAATTAAAATGAGTGAGAAGTCAAAGAAGAAATAAACGAAGCTTTAGAATAACAAGTTTGATATTTAAATTCAGCAGATTTCTCTTGAAGAAATAAACATGATGAATAAAATCTTTATCTCTAACTGCTCTGATCCAGCGTCACAGAGACATTCACAGGTAACAGCTTCAAGTGATCTCCAGTGTTAAAGTATGGAAACATCTTCTGAGTGAAAGTGTGTTTGAAGGTGTGAATGTGTTTGTTAGTATTAGGATCAGAGAACAACAGTTCTCCTCTGTTCCAGTCCAGTTTCACTCTGAGCCTCTGGATCTTCTGCACAGAGAGAACAGATGTTCCTGATGGTGACTCTGCTAAGTATTTACCTTTATAGAACCCTATTCTCCAGTATCCAGACTGTTTGTCTCCCTTCCTCTCGACAGAATCTGCTGACACTCCCAGGTACCAGTAAGTACTGTCTCCAACCAGGACGTCCCAGCTGTGAGTCCCTGAGGTAAAACCCTCAGATCCCAGGACTAAGAAGCAAAGATCAAACCTCTCTGGATTGTCAGGAAGCTTCTGTCTCGCTCCTAGTCTCAAACTGGTCAGATCTTTAGACAGGACGAGCCATGGATGAGCAGAGTTTGGGTCCAGAACCACCGGACGGTAGGAGACCAAGTCCTTCATCTTGTTCCAGACGTTGAAGCTCAGGTTGCCCAGATGTTTGGCCTCGTCTATCAGAGCTCCTGAGGCCAGCTGTGGATCACCCAGCAGGGGGCGCTGCTGGACTCGTTCTACTGCAGCCTTGTTGAGCAGGAATAAGACGTCTTCAGCTCTCAGCTCGTCCTCTGTGGTTCTGATTGTGTCTGAAAGAGCCGTTATGTCTCTGCTCAGAGACTCAATCTTCTCCTTCATCATCTGACTCTTCTGCTCCTCTTCCTCCCTCAGTGCAGCCATCCTGCCTTCCTCTTCCTCCTCCAGAAACTGATGAAGCTTTTTAAACTGTTCCTTGATCTGCGTCTCTGTGAGTCCGGCCTGGACCTTAATGTGTTCTGCTGTTTGTTCACACTCTACTTTAACACGTTCAAAACACTGTAACTTCTCCTTCAAGGGCTCCAGAGTTTCCTGAAGCTGCTTCTTGTGTTGTTGTGCAGCTTCATCGATGGGTCTGAATCTGTGGTCAGTGTGTTTTTCTGAATCTCTGCAGACGAGACACACTGGCTGCTGATGGTCCAGACAGAAGAGTCTGAGTTTCTCTGAGTGCAGACTGCAGAGAGCATGTGAAGAGCTCTGATCTCTCTCCTGTAAGAAGGTCTCACACAGGTTCCTCAACACCAGGTTAGGTGGTGTATCCTTTGAATGTCTTTTCTTACAAAGTGGACACTCTTGTACTACTTTGTCTTTCCACCAGCTCTTAACACAGTCTTTACAGAAGCTGTGGCTACATGACAGAATGACAGGATCTCTGAAGACATCATGGCAGACGGCACAGCAGAGATCCTCTTCTAATCTGGAAGCCATTGAGTCTCCAGGTGAAGCTGAAAACAGAGAGTCAGTCAGTCACAGCTCCATGAACTTCACTGAGGTTCACTTCCTGTCTGAGTCGAGGTGTTTGTTAAACTCACGGTCAGTGTGTGGAGCGTTGGCAGGTTGTAGTTTGACTCTTCTCTCTTGTAGCTGGACTCACTCAGGACGTTTGCTCTGGTTTGGTTTAGTTTGGTTTGGAAGGTGAATGTGATCGTCTGGTTTTCAGCCTGCGTCTCTTCCGGGAGGAACAGATGCTTCCTGGTTTCTCAGGTGTGTCAGGAGAGGGAGGAGCTTGAGAGGCTGGATGATTAAACCTGTAAAACCTGAAACAAATGAAAAAGCAGCTCTGCTATCGGTGAAAGCTCTGCACCCCCCCCCCCCCCCCCCTTATGGACTGCACTCTAACACTTTAACTTTTAACTGTGCCAGATTCATCTGCCTGTGCAATATCAACGGTTCATGTGCAATACATTCACTGTACACATTCTCACACTGCACATATCTTCACTGTCTTTACATTGTAAACATTAGTTAAATAACATTCATATATTTCTATATTTTTAAATTCCTCACACTTAAGTATTACATGTTTCTTATTACCGGCTGATGTCTTTTTTACGCTTGCTTTTGTAGTAGTACAAATGTCCCATTGTGGGACTAATAAAGGATCATCTTATCTTATCTTATATCTTATCTTAAATCTATGACTTTCGAGATCATTTAAAATCAAAAGTAAGTTCATGGACGTTTTTTAACTTACACGTTGTTTGAATCCGATAAAACCAAGTGAAGTTTGCTCCTTGTGTTTTGAATCGATGCTCTCGGTCGCGTTCACTTCACTTAAAGTGTGTGTATGTAGTGTACATATTGTGATCTTTTTTATTGTGCTTCGGCACTGTTACTTAAATTCTGTTTTCTCTTATTTGCTGTAACAAGTGAATTTCCCCGTTGTGTGGATAAATAAAGAAATCTAATCTAATCTAATCTAATCTAAATCCCTGTTTCCCACAAATACTAGTGTTACATATGTAGATCATTATTTGTGAATAATCACTTATTTTCACTCTCGTTCTATTAATTCACCTCGTAAACTTTTATATTAGTATTTTATTATTCAACGTCACATTTAGCTTCAGTAAAGAAAAGCTCCACAGTCTCTGGGCTACATTGAGGTTGATGAATACGAATATTACAGTATTATGTTGATTCTAATGTACTGTGTGTGTACTTGTGTTGTTATACATGTATTTGTGTTTTTCTACCATCAACCTGCAGATGAAAACTAGCCTGCATCATTAAATCTGATCCATTATATGATGGACTCCACTACACTTGTTAATTAATGTGCATTTTCCTTTTCAATTTCAAGAATACGAACATGCAGCAGTTTGTGTGGGTGAAGCTGCAGAAGTGAAGTTAATCAAACCGCTGCAGCGAACAGACACAAAGATGAACTTTGTATTTCATCTATTACAGATAACACAGAAAATATAAACTGTAATTCTATGTTCAAAAGACGCCGTAGAGACAAAGGTGAGAGTATCAGTAACACACAGCATGGAACATGGTATAGTTCAAATTTCTATTTTTGTTTTTGTATTATCATCGTTTGTGTGGATAAGGAAACTACAAGAATGGAATCTCCCATCTCCACATCTCACTGTAGTCATCAAGAGTTAATTTATATATAGATATGTTTTATCAAAAGATTAATTACCCTCCCGATTCGGTTTAGATGAAGATGATGGACCCAGATGCAGAGATTTCAAATAAAGGGTATTTTAATTAAAGAAGCTCTTTAACAAAACAAAACATTAACAGGTAACAAACAGAAGGAAGCTTAGACGAGTCTCAGGAGATCAGGAACGCAGGAAGGGAAAAACAGCACAAACAAACACCGCAGGAAACACAGACAATCCGACAGAGGACAAAGGGAAGACAGAGGCTTAAATACACAGGGAGGGCAGGGGCAATTGAACACAGGTGAAACACATGAGGGCAGGGCTGACAATCAAGGAAAGGAAGTGAAGACGGAAACAACACACAAGGAACAGAGACTACAAAATAAAACAGGAAACAGAAACAGTGTGCAAACATGAAACCAACTAGAACACACACAACAGAGATATACTAAAACAGAAAACACTTTTGGCCTGACAATACCACCTAAATTGCCAGATTGTTACACCTCCCATGTTAACTGCAGGTCAGACATATGTTTAACTTTTAACACTGAATATATAGAAAATAATATCAGTGGTAGCCTACTTGTGATTGTGTTTTATAAATCATACTATAACACTTGGCCTGTTTGTAAAGGAAACATGGAGAATGTCACTAATTCAGCATGTACTTTATAATTTGTTGAATTGTGTGTCGGCCATGACCTTCACTTTAACGGCCTCAAGAATGGTGGCTAGTGGGTAATGTTAGCTAACAAGGCTAATGCTAGCGCAGCTAATGCTAGCTAGCAACTGGATGCTTAGTTTGCTCTTTAACCAAACGATGTGACACATGAAACTTAACAATGAGGTAAAAGTGTGATTCCGTGTGAAATGACCCCCCCCCCAGGAGACGATGCACCTTCAGCATTTAGGAGGAACTTACATGTTGAAGCTGAACTAAACCTCTGTTGTTTTGTTGTTGTAGGAATTAATGAAAACACTTTGACAGACACAATCATTTTGGCTTGATATTTACATCTCAACTTAAAAAATGTCAGAACTCTGTTTCATAGTTTTTATTATTTTTTATCACAATATTAAAATCACATCACTAGGCTGCTGTTGAAAAAACACTTTTACAGACAGAATCATTTTGGCTTCTTCACATCAAACAGACAAATGTTCATATATGTTGGATTATTTCACATGTGAACAGACTTTATGTGATTAAACATGAATCATGTCTCATGTGTGAGATTGAATAAAGTTTGTTGAATGTGAACAATGATCAGCTGTTGATAAATGTGTTTTTTTGTGGATCTTCATCAGTTTGCTCGACTCCATGGATCCACACAAAATCTAAATGATAGAAATAAAAAACAAACCGAATACAAAGATCAGAAAATAATGAAATCTTTTTACACGTGTGGAAAAGTCAACAGTAGAAATTAAAATGAGTGAGAAGTAAAAGAAGAAATAAACGAAGCTTTAAAATAACAAGTTTGATATTTAAATTCAGCAGATTTCTCTTGAAGAAATAAACATGATGAATAAAATCTTTATCTCTAACTGCTCTGATCCAGCGTCACAGAGACATTCACAGGTAACAGCTTCAAGTGGTCTCCAGTGTTAAAGTATGGAAACATCTTCTGAGTGAAAGTGTGTTTGAAGGTGTGAATGTGTTTGTTAGTATTAGGATCAGAGAACAACAGTTCTCCTCTGTTCCAGTCCAGTTTCACTCTGAGCCTCTGGCTCTTCTGCACAGAGAGAACAGATGTTCCTGATGGTGACTCTGCTAAGTATTTACCTTTATAGAACCCTATTCTCCAGTATCCAGACTGTTTGTCTCCCTTCCTCTCGACAGAATCTGCTGACACTCCCAGGTACCAGTAAGTACTGTCTCCAACCAGGACGTCCCAGCTGTGAGTCCCTGAGGTAAAACCCTCAGATCCCAGGACTAAGAAGCAAAGATCAAACCTCTCTGGATTGTCAGGAAGCTTCTGTCTCGCTCCTAGTCTCAAACTGGTCAGATCTTTAGACAGGACGAGCCATGGATGAGCAGAGTTTGGGTCCAGAACCACCGGACGGTAGGAGACCAAGTCCTTCATCTTGTTCCAGACGTTGAAGCTCAGGTTGCCCAGATGTTTGGCCTCGTCTATCAGAGCTCCTGAGGCCAGCTGTGGATCACCCAGCAGGGGTCGCTGCTGGACTCGTTCTACTGCAGCCTTGTTGAGCAGGAATAAGACGTCTTCAGCTCTCAGCTCGTCCTCTGTGGTTCTGATTGTGTCTGAAAGAGCCGTTATGTCTCTGCTCAGAGACTCAATCTTCTCCTTCATCATCTGACTCTTCTGCTCCTCTTCCTCCCTCAGTGCAGCCATCCTGCCTTCCTCTTCCTCCTCCAGAAACTGATGAAGCTTTTTAAACTGTTCCTTGATCTGCGTCTCTGTGAGTCCGGCCTGGACCTTAATGTGTTCTGCTGTTTGTTCACACTCTACTTTAACACGTTCAAAACACTGTAACTTCTCCTTCAAGGGCTCCAGAGTTTCCTGAAGCTGCTTCTTGTGTTGTTGTGCAGCTTCATCGATGGGTCTGAATCTGTGGTCAGTGTGTTTTTCTGAATCTCTGCAGACGAGACACACTGGCTGCTGATGGTCCAGACAGAAGAGTCTGAGTTTCTTTGAGTGCAGACTGCAGAGAGCATGTGAAGAGCTCTGATCTCTCTCCAGTAAGAAGGCCTCACACAGGTTCTTCAACACCAGGTTACAAGGTGATTTAAGCTTTGAAGATCTTCTCTTACAAAGTGGACACAATTTTTCTTCTTTGTCTTTCCACCAGCTCTTCACACATTCTTTACAGAAGCTGTGGCTACATGACAGAACAACAGGATCTCTGAAGACATCATGGCAGACGGGACAGCAGAGATCCTCTTTTAATCTGGAAGCCATTGAGTCTCCAGGTGAAGCTGAAAACAGACAGTCAGTCAGTCACAGCTCCATGAACTTCACTGAGGTTCACTTCCTGTCTGAGTCGAGGTGTTTGTTAAACTCACGGTCAGTGTGTGGAGCGTCAGCAGGTTGTAGCTTCACTCTTCTCTCCTGTAGCTGAACTCACTCAGGACGTCTGGTCCACTTTGGTTTGGAAGGTGAATGTGATCAAGCCTCGGATTTGATAACTGGTCAAAACTCATTTGGCTGCAACAAGCTCACACCGACAAGAGACCTGGTTGTAAAATAGCTGCTTGAATATGATCGTTATCTGCTGAGGGTTCAAAGTTCAGAAGAAGTTCTGCAAAAGTTAAATATTAACAGGAAGTGCAGGGGAGAGAGTCTCTGACATTACTTTCTTGTTAACGACAAACAAGCAAAGTGCACACAAATGGACACGATGTCAGAAAATGAAAAGATGGTTTTATAAATTCAAATCAGCTCAAGTTTGCTCATTAAGTTGTGTGTGAGTGCAGTAAAAAAGTATGACATCATCAAATGATTGTACATTGTGTCGTGATTGTTATACCTTACGTGTGACACCATTATGTGGTGTGACTTTGGGCATTCAATAAATGTGGCTGTCAGAAACATATTTAATATTAATATTGAATCATAACTTTAGTTTAAATTAAAGCGACCTCTTGGCACCAGCCTTCAAAGGAAGGAAAAGAGACAAATTATGGATTAAGTCTCATGAAAATATTAACTACAAATTTTGAACTTTGATGAATAATTAAATTGTTAACTTTAACCAAAATTACCACGTCAGTAGTTAGCAAAGATGAAGGATATGGAGTTCAGAGGTTGGAAAACTTAGCACTTATGCAACATTAATGAAGACAACATTTGTGTTTAAGAAAAACATTTATTATGAAAATAATAAAAGTATAAACACACAAACTAACTAAGTGAACTTAGACTGCTGTATAGTAATTTAATAATATCAGTTACCATCAATTGCAGGGTCAAATTGTTCATATGTCTTATGAAACTCAGACATTTGAACCACAAATCCAATTTCTTAAAATAATTTTAACACAATCACTGTGGAAGCAATTTATTTTATGATTCAGTGCTTTTACTGTTCTAACTGCAATCAGTTTACTAATAGATTGATTTAAAAATGACCATGACCGGACATAATCTGAAGTTTTGTGGAATGAAACCAATATAATTGTTCTGGTGGTTGGAAAGAATTTAAAGATTTTCCTTTGGGATTAATAAAGTCAATCTAATGTTATCTTAACTGATGTTGTCTTATCTCAATTTCTCTTTAAAACATCTTTATAAAGAGGTTTTGTGTGGTTTTATAACAACGTGACAGAACTTCAGATTTTATTGCTCAGAGAAGAGTCAGTATTTGTAAAATTGCCCAGATTTGCATATAGGAACATATAACAATGTTATTAAACAACTTAATTAAAAAGGAATAAAGTTTGAATGCAGTGACCTCTCCACAAAGAGATTGTTTTGTTTATATTGGAACACATCTTCGAAGAAACAAGACTGTTAGTTGTGTGTTTCTTGTTTGCCCTTTCAAGACAAATATTTACAGCACATTTTATACACACAAAAAGAGAGAGCATCATCCACACACACTAAAATATTTAAAAGCCAGTGTAGTTGCATTTGTGTCCCCATTGCAAGTGTTAGATACCTCTGATAATGTGAGAGCTGGCCGTTCTGCTGATGGATCATATGGTGATGTTGAAACTGAGTCAGTGACAGAAAGTGATGATGGTGTTGTTGAAAACGTGCCCGAACTAATTTAGCGAAAAATAGCCGTAATATTATTAAAATTGGAAAAGATATTTCCTTTTCCAGCAAAAGGCGTAGATGAGTTATTGGAAGAGTTGCATTTTTTTGTTAAGTTCAGCTAGTGTGCCTGTCACAAAGCGCATGAATCAACATGTATATATATTTCAATTTAGTCAGAACTCTGTTTCTGTTTCATAGTTTTTATATCACAATATTAAATCACATCACTAGGCTGTTTTTGAAAAAATACTTTTACAGACAGAATCATTTGGATTATTACACATGTGAACAGACTTTATGTGATTAAACATGAATCATGTCTCATGTGTGAGTTTTAATAAAGTTTGTTGAATGTGAACAATGATCAGCTGTTATTGATAAATGTGTTTTTTTGTGGATCTTCATCAGTTTGCTCGACTTCATGGATCCACACAAAATCTAAATGATAGAAAACATTTTCCATGGAAATAAAAAACAAACCAAATACAAAGATCAGAAAATAATGAAATCTTTTTACAAACGTGGAAAAGTCGACTGGAGAAATAAAAATGAGTGAGAAGTAAAAGGAGAAATAAACAAAGCTTTAGAAATAATGAGTTTAACATTTAAATTCAGCAGATTTCTCTTGAAGAAATAAACATGCTGAATAAAATCTTTATCTCTAACTGCTCTGATCCAGCGTCACAGAGACATTCACAGGTAACAGCTTCACTGGGTGATGATCTAAATTTTTAAAGCATGGAAACATCTTCTGAGTGAAAGTGTGTTTGAAGTTGTGAATGTGTTTGTTAGTATCGAGATCAGAGAACGACAGTTCTCCTCTGTTCCAGTCCAGTTTCACTCTGATCCTCTGGATCTTCTGCACAGAGAGATAAGATGATCCTGATGGTGACTTTGCGTAGTATTTACCTTCATAGAACCATATTCTCCATGTTCCAGACTGTTTGACTCCCTTCCTCTGGTTAAGCTCTGCTGACACTCCCAGGTACCAGAATGTACTGTCTCCAACCAGGACGTCCCAGCTGTGAGTCCCTGAGTTAAAACCCTCAGATCCCAGGACTGAAGCTTTTATATCAAACCTCTCTGGATTGTCAGGAAGCTTCTGTCCCGCTCCTTGTCTCAAACTGGTCAGATCTTCAGACAGGACGAGTCCTGGATGAGCAGAGTTTGGGTCCAGAACCACAGGACTGTAGGAGACCACGTCCTTCATCTTGCTCCAGATGTTGAAGCTCAGGTTGCCCAGATGTTTGGCCTCGTCTATCAGAGCTCCTGAGGCCAGCTGTGGATCATCCAGCAGGGGGTGCTGCTGGACTCGTTCCACTGCAGCCTTGTAGTTGAGAAGGAACGAGACGTCTTCAGCTCTCAGCTTGTCCTCTGTGGTTCTGATTGTGTCTGAAAGAGCCGCTATGTCTGTGCTCAGAGACTCAATCTTCTCCTTCATCATCCGACTCTTCTGCTCCTCTTCCTCCTTCAGTGCAGCCATCCTGGCCTCCTCTTCCTCCTCCAGAAACTGATGAAGCTTTTTAAACTGCTCCTTGATCTGCGTCTCTGTGAGTCCGGCCTGGACCTTAATGTGTTTTGCTGTTTGTTCAAACTCTACTTTAACACGTTCAAAACACTGTAACTTCTTCTTCAAGGGCTCCAGAGTTTCCTGAAGTTGCTTCTTGTGTTGTTGTGCAGCTTCATCGATGGGTCTGATTGTGTGGTTGGTGTGTTTTTCTGAATCTCTGCAGACGAGACACACTGGCTGCTGATGGTCCAGACAGAAGAGTCTGAGTTTCTCTGAGTGCAGACTGCAGAGAGCATGTGAAGAGCTCTGATCTCTCTCCTGTAAGAAGGCCTCACACAGGTTCTTCAACACCAGGTTACAAGGTGGTTTAAGCTTTGAAGATCTACTCTTACTAAGTGGACACAATTTTTCTTCTTTGTCTTTCCACCAGCTCTCCACACATTCTTTACAGAAGCTGTGGCTACATGACAGAACAACAGGATCTCTGAAGACATCACTGCAGACGGGACAGCAGAGATCCTCTTCTAATCTGGAAGCCATTGAGTTTCCAGGTGAAGCTGAAAACAGACAGTCAGTCAGTCACAGCTCCATGAACTTCACTGAGGTTCACTTCCTGTCTGAGTCGAGGTGTTTGTTAAACTCACGGTCAGTGTGTGGAGCGTCGGCAGGTTGTAGCTTCACTCTTCTCTCCTGTAGCTGGACTCACTCAGGACGTCTGGTTTGGTTTAGTTTGGTTTGGAGGTGAATGTGATCGTCTGGTTTTCAGCCTGTGTCTCTTCCGGGAGGAACAGATGCTTTCTGGTTTCTCAGGTGTGTCAGGAGAGGGAGGAGCTTGAGATGCTGGATGACAACCTGTAAAACCTGAAACAAATGAAAAAGCAGCTCTGCTATCAGTGAAAGCTCTGCACCCCCCTTATGGACTGCACTCTCACAGTTTAACTCTTAACTGCCAGATTCATCTGCTTGTGCAATATCAACGGTTCATGTGCAATACATTCACTGTACACATTCTCACACTGCACATATCTTCACTGTCTTTACACTGTAAACATTAGTTAAATAACATTCATATATTTCTATATTTTTAAATTCCTCACACTAAAGTATTACATGTTTCTTATTACCGGCTGATGTCTTTTTTACTCTTGCTTTTGTAGTACTACAAATGTCCCATTGTGGGACTAATAAAGGATCATCTTATCTTATCTTATCTTATCTTAAATCCACCACTTTCCAGATCATTTGGAATCAAAAGTAAGTTCATGGACCTTTTCTCACTTACACGTTTTTGAATCCGATAAAAACAATTGAAGTTTGTTCCTTGTGTTTTGAATTGATGCTCTCGGTCACGTTCACTTCACTTTAATCTCTGTTTCCCACAAACACCCGTGTTACATCTGTAGATCATTATTTGTGAATAATCACTTATTTTCACTCTCGTTCTAGTAATTCACCTCGTAAACTTTTATATTAGTGTTTTATTATTCAACGTCACATTTAGCTTCAGTAAAGA
This sequence comes from Limanda limanda, assembly GCF_963576545.1. Classification (NCBI taxonomy): domain Eukaryota; kingdom Metazoa; phylum Chordata; class Actinopteri; order Pleuronectiformes; family Pleuronectidae; genus Limanda; species Limanda limanda. The sequence continues at coordinate 4,715,922 of NC_083644.1, forward strand.
AAAGCTCCACAGTCTCTGGGCTACATTGAGGTTGATGAATAAGAATATTACAGTATTATGTTGATTCTAATGTACTGTGTGTGTACTTGTGTGGTTATACATGTATTTGTGTTTTTCTACCATCAACCTGCAGATGAAAACTAGCCTGCATCATTAAATCTGATCCATTATATGATGGACTCCACTACACTTGTTAATTAATGTGCATTTTCCTTTTTAATTCGAAGAATATGAACATGCAGCAGTTTGCGTGAGTGAATCTGCAGAAGTGAAGTTAATCAAACCGCTGCAGCAAACAGACACAAAGATGAACTTTGTATTTCATCTATTAAAGATAACATAGAAAAAATAAACTGTAATTCTATGTTCAAAAGACTTCGTAGAGACAAAGGTGAGAGTATCAGTAACACACAGCTTGGAACATGGTATAGTTCAAATTTCTATTTTTGTTTTTGTATTATCGTTTGTTTGGATAAGGAAACTACAAGAATGAAATCTCCCATCTCCCCATCTCACTGAAGTCATCAAGAGTTAATTTATATATAGATATGTTTTGTCAAAAGATTAATTACCCTCCCGATTCGGTTTAGATGAAGATGGACCCAGATGCAGAGATTTCAAATAATAGGGTAATTTAATTAAAGAAGCTCTTTAACAAAACAAAACAAAACATTAACACTAACAGGTAACAAACAGAAGGAAGCTTACACGAGTCTCAGGAGATCAGGAACGCAGGAAGGGAAAAACAGCACAAACAAACACCGCAGGAAACACAGACAATCCGACAGAGGACAAAGGGAAGACAGAGGCTTTAATACACAGGGAGGGCAGGGGCAATTGAACACAGGTGAAACACATGAGGGCAGGGCTGACAATCAAAGACAGGAAGTGAAGACGGAAACAACACACAAGGAACAGAGACTACAAAATAAAACAGGAAACAGAAACAAAGTGTGCAAAAATGAAACCAACTAGAACACACACAACAGAGATATACTAAAACAGAAAACACTTTTGGCCTGACAATACCACCTGAATTGCCAGACTGTTACACCTCCCTTGTTAACTGCAGGTCAGACATATGTTTAACTTTTAACACTGAATATATAGAAAATAATATCAGTGGTACTTGTGATTGTGTTTTATAAATCATACTATAACACTTGGCCTGTTTGTAAAGAAAACATGCAGAACGTCACTAATTCAGCATGTACTTTATAATTTGTGGAATTGTGTGTCGGCCATGACCTTCACTTTAACGGCCTCAAGAATGGTGACTAGTGGGTAATGTTAGCTAACAAGGCTAATGCTAGCGCAGCTAATGCTAGCTAGCAAGCGGATACTTAGTTTGCTCTTTAGCCAAACGATGAGACAAGAAACATTACAATGAGGTAAAAGTGTAATTCTGTGTGAAATGACACCCCCCCCCCAACAGGAGACGATGCACCTTCAGCATTTAGGAGGAATTTAAATGTTGAAGCTGAACTAAACCTCTGTTTTGTTGTTGAGGAATCAATGAACACACTTTGACAAACACAATCATGTTGGCTTGATATTTACATTTGAACTTAAAAAATGTCAGAACTCTGTTTCTGTTTCATAGTTTTTATTATTTTTTATCACAATATTAAAATCACATCACTAGGCTGCTGTTGAATAAACACTTTTACAGACAGTATCATTTTGACTTGTTCACATCAAACAGACAAATGTTCATTTATGTTGGATTATTTCATATGTGAACAGACATGTGATAAAACATGAATCATGTCTCATGTGAGAGTTTGAATAAAGTTTGCTGAATATGAACAATGATCAGCTGTTATTGATAAATGTGTTTTTATGTAGATCTTCATCAGTTTACTCGACTCCATGGATCCACACAAAATCTAAATGATAGAAAACATTTTCCATGGAAATAAAAAACAAACCAAATATAAAGATCAGAAAATAATGAAATCTTTTTAAACACGTGGAAAAGTCGACAGTAGAAATAAAAATTAGTGAGAAGTAAAAGGAGAAATAAACAAAGCTTTAGAATAACAAGTTTAATATTTAAATTCAGCAGATTTCTCTTGAAGAAATACACATGATGAATAAAATCTTTATCTCTAACTGGTCTGATCCAACGTCACAGAGACTTTCACAGGTAACAGCTTCAAGTGATCTCTAGTGTAAAAGTATGGAAACATCTTCTGAGTAAAAGTGTGTTTGAAGGTGTGAATGTGTTTGTTTGTATCTAGATCAGAGAACAACAGTTCTCCTCTGTTCCAGTCCAGTTTCACTCTGATCCTCTGGATCTTCTGCACAGAGAGAAAAGATGATCCTGATGGTGACCGTGCTAAGTATTTACCTCCATCGAACATTATTCTCCAGTATCCAGGCAGTTTGTCTCCCTTCCTCTCGACAGACTCTGCTGACACTCCCAGGAACCAGCGTGGACTGTCTCCAACCAGGACGTCCCAGCTGTGAGTCCCTGAGCTAAAACCCTCAGATCCCAGGACAAAGGGGTAATAATCAAACCTCTCTGGATTGTCAGGAAGCTTCTGTCTCGCTCCATGTCTCAAACTTGTCAGATTTTCAGACAGGACGAGTACTAGATGAGCAGAGTTTGGGTCCAGAACCACAGGACTGTAGGAGACCACGTCCTTCATCTTGTTCCAGATGTTGAAGCTCAGGTTGCCCAGATGTTTGGCCTCGTCTATCAGAGCTCTTGAGGCCAGCTGTGGATCACCCAGCAGGGGGCGCTGCTGGACTCGTTCCACTGCAGCCTTGTAGTTGAGCAGGAACGAGACGTCTTCAGCTCTCAGCTCGTCCTCTGTGGTTCTGATTGTGTCTGAAAGAGCCGTTATGTCTCTGCTCAGAGACTCAATCTTCTCCTTCATCATCCGACTCTTCTGCTCCTCTTCCTCCCTCAGTGCAGCCATCCTGGCCTCCTCTTCCTCCTCCAGAAACTGATGAAGCTTTTTAAACTGCTCCTTGATCTGCGTCTCTGTGAGTCCGGCCTGGACCTTAATGTGTTTTGCTGTTTGTTCAAACTCTACTTTAACACGTTCAAAACACTGTAACTTCTTCTTCAAGGGCTCCAGAGTTTCCTGAAGTTGCTTCTTGTGTTGTTGTGCAGCTTCATCGATGGGTCTGATTGTGTGGTTTGTGTGTTTTTCTGAATCTCTGCAGATGACACACACTGGCTGCTGATGGTCCAGACAGAAGAGTCTGAGTTTCTTTGAGTGCAGACTGCAGAGAGCAGGTGAAGAGCTCTGATCTCTCTCCTGTAAGAAGGTCTCACACAGGTTCTTTAACACCAGGTTACCAGGTGGTTCTGACCTTGAAGATCTTCTCTTACAAAGTGGACACTCTTTTACTACTTTGTCTTTCCACCAGCTCTTCACACAGCCTTTACAGAAGCTGTGGCTACATGACAGAACAACAGGATCTGTGAAGACATCATGGCAGACGGGACAGCAGAGATCCTCTTCTAATCTGGAAGCCATTGAGTCTCCAGGTGAAGCTGAAAACAGACAGTGAGTCAGTCACAGCTCCATGAACTTCACTGAGGTTTACTTCCTGTCTGAGTCGAGGTGTTTGTTAAACTCACGGTCAGTGTGTTGAGCGTCGGCAGGTTGTAGCTTCACTCTTCTCTCCTGTAGCTGGACTCACTCAGGACGTCTGGTCCAGTTTGGTTTAGTTTGGTTTGGAGGTGAATGTGATCGTCTGGTTTTCAGCCTGCGTCTCTTCACGGAGGAACAGATGTTTCCTGGTTTCTCAGGTGTGTCAGGACACGATTGTAAAAAGTAATTCAAGCCTTGGATTTGATAACTGGTCAAAAGTCATTTGGCAGCAACAAGCTCACACCGACAAGAGACTTGGTTGTAAAATAGCTGCTTCAATATGATCATGATCTGCTGAGTGTTCAGAGTCCAGAGGAAGTTCTGCTCGAGTGAAAGTGAAATTTAAAAATCAACAGGAAGTGCAGGGGGGTGGGGATGGGGGGGGGGTCTGTGACATGCTGCGGTCACATTAAAGAGACAGAAGCAAAATGCAAACAAAAGGGCACAATGTCAGAAAATAAAAAGAGGGTTTTATAAATTCAAATCAGCTCAAGTTTTCTCATTAATTTGTGTGTGAGTGCAGTAAAAAGTATGACATCATCAAATGCTTGTACATTTCGTCGTGATTATTATAACTTACGTGTGACACCATTATGTGGTGTGACTTTGGGCATGCAATAATTGTGGCTATTAGAAACATATTTAACATTAATATTGAATGATAACTTTAGTTTACATTAAAGCTACCTCGGGTCACCAGCCTTCAAAGGAAGGAAAAGAGACATGAAAATATTAACTACAAATTTTTAAACTATGATGAATAATTAAATTATTAACTTTAACCAAATTGACCACGTCAGTAGTTAGCAAAGATGAAGGATATGGAGTTCAGAGGTGGGAAAACTTCACACTTATGCAACATTTATTATGAAAATAATAAAAGTATAAACACACAAACTAACTAAGTGAACTTAGACTGCTGTATATTAATTTAATAATATCAGTTACCATCAATTGTTCATATTTGTCATTAAACTCAGACATTTGAACCACAAATCCAATTTCTTAAAAGAATTTGAATACAATCAGTGTAGAAGCAATTTATTTCATGATTCAGCGCTTTTACTGTTCTATCTGCAATCAGTTTAGTAATAGATTGATTTAAAAATAATCATGACGTGTAATGAAACCATTTTAATTATTCTGGTGGTAGGAAAGAACTTAAAGATTTTCCTTTGGGATTAATAAAGTCAATCGTATCTTATTTTAACTTATGTTGTCTTATCTTAATTTGTCTATAAAACACCTTTGTAAAGAGGTTTTGTGTGGTGATAACGTGACAGAACTTCCGATTTTTTGCTCAGAGAAGAGCGTCAGTATTTGTAAAATCGCCCAAATTTGCAAATAGGAACATATAACAATGTTAATAAACAACTTAATTAAAAAAGGAATAAAGTTTGCATGCATTGACCTCTCCACAGAGAGATATTTTTTTTTTCATATTGGAACACATCTTCGAAGTAACAAGACTGTAAGTTGTGTGTTTCTTGTTTGCCCTTTCAAGACCAATATTTACAGCACATTTTATACACACAAAAAGAGAAAGCACCATCCACACACACTAAAAGATTTAAAAGCCAGTGTAGTTGCATGTGTGTCCCCATTGCAAGTGTCAGATACCTCTGATAATGTGAGAGCTGGCTGTTCTGCTTATGGATCATATGGTGATGTTGAAACTGAGTCAGTGACAGAAAGTGATGATGGTGTTGTTGAAAACGTGCCCGAACTAATTGATCGAAAAATAGCCATAAAATTATTAAAATTGGAAAACATATTTCCTTTTTCCAGCAAACGGTGTAGATGAGTTATTGGAAGAGTTGCATTTTGTTGTTAAGTTCAGCTAGTGTGCCTGTCACAAAGCGCATAAATGAACATGTATATATATTTCAATTTAGTCAAAACTCTGTTTCTGTTTCATAGTTTTTATTTTTTTATCACAATATTAAATCACATCACTAGGCTGTTTTTTGTAAAAATACTTTTACAGACAGAATCATTTGGATTATTTCACATGTGACCAGACATTGTGATTAAACATGAATCATGTCTCATGTGTGAGTTTGAATAAAGTTTGTTGAATGTGAACAATGATCAGCTGTTATTGATAAATGTGTTTTTATGTGGATCTTCATCAGTTTGCTCGACTTCATGGATCCACACAAAATCTAAATGATAGAAAACATTTTCCATGGAAATAAAAAAAAATAAAACAATACAAAGATCAGGAAATAATGAAATCTTTTTAGACACGTGGAAAAGTCGACAGTAGAAATAAAAAGGAGTGAAAAGTAAAAGGAGAAATAAACAAGGCTTTAGAAATAACGAGTTTAATATTTAAATTCAGCAGATTTCTCTTGAAGAAATAAACTTAATGAACAAAATCTTTATCTTTAACTGCCCTGATCCAGTGTCACGGAGACATTCACAGGTAACAGCTTCACCGGGTGATGATCTTCATTATTAAAGTATGGAAACATTTTCTGAGTGAAAGTGTGTTTGAAGGTGTGAATGTGTTTGTTAGTATCAAGATCAGAGAACGACAGTTCTCCTCTGTTCCAGTCCAGTTTCACTCGGATCCTCTGGATCTTCTGCACAGAGAGACCAGATAATCCTGATGGTGACTCTGCGTAGTATTCACCTTTACAGAACCATATTCTCAATGTTCCAGACTCTTTGTTTCCCTTCCTCTGGAAAGACTCTGCTGACACTCCCAGGTGCCAGAATGTACTGTCTCCAACCAGGACGTCCCAGCTGTGAGTCCCTGAGTTAAAACCCTCAGATCCCAGGACTGAGAGGTAATGATCAAACCTCTCTGGATTGTCAGGAAGCTTCTGTTTCTTTCCTCGTCTCAAACTGGTCAGATCTTCAGACAGGACGAGTAATGGATGAGCAGAGTTTGGGTCCAGAACCACAGGACGGTAGGAGACCACGTCCTTCATCTTGTTCCAGATGTTGAAGCTCAGGTTGCCCAGATGTTTGGCCTCGTCTATCAGAGCTCCTGAGGCCAGCTGTGGATCATCCACCAGGGGGCGCTGCTGGACTCGTTCCACTGCAGTCTTGTAGTTGAGCAGGAACGAGACGTCTTCAGCTCTCAGCTCGTCCTCTGTGGTTCTGATTGTGTCTGAAAGAGACGTTATGTCTCTGCTCAGAGACTCAATGTTGTCCTTCATCATCTGACTCTTCTGCTCCTCTTCCTCCCTCAGTGCAGCCATCCTGGCCTCCTCTTCCTCCTCCAGAAACTGATGAAGCTTTTTAAACTGCTCCTTGATCTGTGTCTCTGTGCGTCCGGCCTGGACCTTAATGTGTTTTGCTGTTTGTTCAAACTCTACTTTAACACGTTCAAAACCCTGTAACTTCTCCTTCAAGGGCTCCAGAGTTTCCTGAAGTTGCTTCTTGTGTTGTTGTGCAGCTTCATCGATGGGTCTGATTGTGTGGTCATTGTGCTTTTCTGAATCTCTGCAGATGAGACACACTGGCTGCTGATGGTCCAGACAGAAGAGTCTGAGTTTCTTTGAGTGCAGACTGCAGAGAGCATGTGAAGAGCTCTGATCTCTCTCCTGTAAGAAGGTCTCACACAGGTTCTTCAACACCAGGTTAACAGGTGGTTCAATCATTAAGTGTCTTTTCTTACAAAGTGGACACTCTTTTACTTCTTTGTCTTTCCACCAGCTCTTCACACAGTCTTTACAGAAGCTGTGGCTACATAACAGAACAACAGGATCTCTGAAGACATCATGGCAGACGGGACAGCAGAGATCCTCTTCTAATCTGGAAGCCATTGAGTCTCCAGGTGAAGCTGAAAACAGACAGTGAGTCAGTCACAGCTCCATGAACTTCACTGAGGTTTACTTCCTGTCTGAGTCGAGGTGTTTGTTAAACTCACGGTCAGTGCGTGGAGCGTCGACAGGTTGTAGCTTCACTCTTCTCTCCTGTAGCTGGACTCACTCAGGACGTTTGGTCTGGTTTGGTTTAGTTTGGTTTTGAGGTGAATGTGATCGTCTGGTTTTCAGCCTGCGTCTCTTCCGGGAGGAACAGATGTTTCCTGGTTTCTCAGGTGTGTCAGGAGAGGGAGGAGCTTGAGATGCTGGATGATAAAACCTGTAAAACCTGAAACAAATGAAAAAATAGCTCTGCTGCCAGTGAAAGCTCTGCACCCCCCTTATGGACTGCACTCTCACACTTTAACTCTTAACTGTGCCAGATTCATCTGCCTGTGCAATATCAACGGTTCATGTGCAACACATTCACTGTACACATTCATACACTGCACATATCTTCACTGTCTTTACACTGTAAACATTAGTTAAATAACATTCATATATTTCTATATTTTTAAATTCCTCACACTTAAGTATTACATGTTTCTTATTACCGGCTGATGTCTTTTTTACGCTTGCTTCTGTAGAACTACAAATGTCCCATTGTGGGACTAATAAAGGATCATCTTATCTTATCTTATCTTATCTTATCTTAAATCCACGACTTTCCAGATCATTTAAAATCAAAAGTAAGTTCGTGGACGTTTTCTCACTAACACGTTTTTGAATCCGATAAAAACAATTGAAGTTTGTTCCTTGTGTTTTGAATCGATGCTCTCGGTCACGTTCACTTCACTTTAATCTCTGTTTCCCACAAACACCCGTGTTACATCTGTAGATCATTATTTGTGAATAATCACTTATTTTCACTCTCGTTCTATTAATTCACCTCGTAAACTTTTATATTAGTGTTTTATTATTCAACGTCACATTTAGCTTCAGTAAAGAAAAGCTCCACAGTCTCTGGGCTACATTGAGGTTGATGAATACGAATATTACAGTATTATGTTGATTCTAATGTACTGTGTGTGTACTTGTGTTGTTATACATGTATTTGTGTTTTTCTACCATCAACCTGCAGATGAAAACTAGCCTGCATCATTAAATCTGATCCATTATATGATGGACTCCACTACACTTGTTAATTAATGTGCATTTTCCTTTTCAATTTCAAGAATACGAACATGCAGCAGTTTGTGTGGGTGAAGCTGCAGAAGTGAAGTTAATCAAACCGCTGCAGCGAACAGACACAAAGATGAACTTTGTATTTCATCTATTACAGATAACACAGAAAATATAAACTGTAATTCTATGTTCAAAAGACGTCGTAGAGACAAAGGTGAGAGTATCAGTAACACACAGCATGGAACATGGTATAGTTAAAATTTTTGTTTTTGTATTATCATCGTTTGTTTGGATAAGGAAACTACAAGAATGAAATCTCCCATCTCCACATCTCACTGTAGTCATCAAGAGTTAATTTATATATAGATATGTTGTCAAAAGATGAATTACCCTCCCGATTCGGTTTAGAAGATGATGATGGACCTAGATGCAGAGACTTCAAATAAAAGGTTAATTTAATTAAAGAAGCTCTTTAACAAAACAAAACATTAACAGGTAACAAACAGAAGGAAGCTTAAATGAGGCCAGGGCCGGGTCTAGGCAGGGGCAAGAGGGGGCCTGGCCCCCTCAAATAAATGTTGTACCCCCTCAAACTAAATCCCAATTTATAATAATAATAATATAATAAAGCACAATGCCCCCTCAAGATTTGTGGCTGCCCCCTCATACATGCCTGTCTAGACCCGGCCCTGAATGAGGCTCAGGAGATCAGGAACGCAGGAAGGGAAAAACAGCACAAACAAACACCGCAGGAAACACAGACAATCCGACAGAGGACAACGGGAAGACAGAGGCTTAAATACACAGGGAGGGCAGGGGCAATTGAACACAGGTGAAACACATGAGGGCAGGGCTGACAATCAAAGAAAGGAAGTGAAGACGGAAACAACACACAAGGAACAGAGACTACAAAATAAAACAGGAAACAGAAACAGTGTGTAAACATGAAACCAACTAGAACACACACAACAGAAATATACTAAAACAGAAAACACTTTTGGCCTGACAATACCACCTAAATTGCCAGATTGTTACACCTCCCTTGTTAACTGCAGGTCAGACATATGTTTAACTTTTAACACTGAATATATAGAAAATAATATCAGTGGTACTTGTGATTGTGTTTTATAAATCATACTATAACACTTGGCCTGTTTGTAAAGGAAACATGCAGAACGTCACTAATTCAGCATGTACTTTATAATTTGTTGAATTGTGTGTCGGCCATGACCTTCACTTTAACGGCCTCAAGAATGGTGGCTAGTGGGTAATGTTAGCTAACAAGGCTAATGCTAGCTAGCAAGTGGATGCTTAGTTTGCTCTTTAACCAAACGATGTGACACAAGAAACATAACAATGAGGTAAAAGTGTAATTCTGTGTGAAATGACCCCCCCCCCCCCCCCCAACAGGAGACGATGCACCTTCAGCATTTAGGAGGAATTTAAATGTTGAAGCTGAACTAAACCTCTGTTGTTTTGTTGTTGATGATTGAATGAAAACACTTTGACAGACACAAACATTTTGGCTTGATATTTTCATCTCAACTTAAAAAATGTCAGAACTCTGTTTCTGTTTCATAGTTTTTATTATTTTTTATCACAATATTAAAATCACATCATTAGGCTGCTGTTGAAAAAACACTTTTACAGACAGAATCATTTTGGCTTCTTCACATCAAACAGACAAATGTTCATATATGTTGGATTATTTCACATGTGAACAGACTTTATGTGATTAAACATGAATCATGTCTCATGTGTGAGATTGAATAAAGTTTGTTGAATGTGAACAATGATCAGCTGTTATTGATAAATGTGTTTTTTTGTGGATCTTCATCAGTTTGCTCGACTCCATGGATCCACACAATCTAAATGATAGAAATAAAAAACAAACCGAATACAAAGATCAGAAAATAATGAAATCTTTTTACACGTGTGGAAAAGTCAACAGTAGAAATTAAAATGAGTGAGAAGTAAAAGAAGAAATAAACGAAGCATTAGAATAACAAGTTTGATATTTAAATTCAGCAGATTTCTCTTGAAGAAATAAACATGATGAATAAAATCTTTATCTCTAACTGCTCTGATCCAGCGTCACAGAGACATTCACAGGTAACAGCTTCAAGTGATCTCCAGTGTTAAAGTATGGAAACATCTTCTGAGTGAAAGTGTGTTTGAAGGTGTGAATGTGTTTGTTAGTATTAGGATCAGAGAACAACAGTTCTCCTCTGTTCCAGTCCAGTTTCACTCTGAGCCTCTGGATCTTCTGCACAGAGAGAACAGATGTTCCTGATGGTGACTCTGCTAAGTATTTACCTTTATAGAACCCTATTCTCCAGTATCCAGACTGTTTGTCTCCCTTCCTCTCGACAGAATCTGCTGACACTCCCAGGTACCAGTAAGTACTGTCTCCAACCAGGACGTCCCAGCTGTGAGTCCCTGAGGTAAAACCCTCAGATCCCAGGACTAAGAAGCAAAGATCAAACCTCTCTGGATTGTCAGGAAGCTTCTGTCTCGCTCCTAGTCTCAAACTGGTCAGATCTTTAGACAGGACGAGCCATGGATGAGCAGAGTTTGGGTCCAGAACCACCGGACGGTAGGAGACCAAGTCCTTCATCTTGTTCCAGACGTTGAAGTTCAGGTTGCCCAGATGTTTGGCCTCGTCTATCAGAGCTCCTGAGGCCAGCTGTGGATCACCCAGCAGGGGGCGCTGCTGGACTCGTTCTACTGCAGCCTTGTTGAGCAGGAATAAGACGTCTTCAGCTCTCAGCTCGTCCTCTGTGGTTCTGATTGTGTCTGAAAGAGCCGTTATGTCTCTGCTCAGAGACTCAATCTTCTCCTTCATCATCTGACTCTTCTGCTCCTCTTCCTCCCTCAGTGCAGCCATCCTGCCTTCCTCTTCCTCCTCCAGAAACTGATGAAGCTTTTTAAACTGTTCCTTGATCTGCGTCTCTGTGAGTCCGGCCTGGACCTTAATGTGTTCTGCTGTTTGTTCACACTCTACTTTAACACGTTCAAAACACTGTAACTTCTCCTTCAAGGGCTCCAGAGTTTCCTGAAGCTGCTTCTTGTGTTGTTGTGCAGCTTCATCGATGGGTCTGAATCTGTGGTCAGTGTGTTTTTCTGAATCTCTGCAGACGAGACACACTGGCTGCTGATGGTCCAGACAGAAGAGTCTGAGTTTCTTTGAGTGCAGACTGCAGAGAGCATGTGAAGAGCTCTGATCTCTCTCCAGTAAGAAGGCCTCACACAGGTTCTTCAACACCAGGTTACAAGGTGATTTAAGCTTTGAAGATCTTCTCTTACAAAGTGGACACAATTTTTCTTCTTTGTCTTTCCACCAGCTCTTCACACATTCTTTACAGAAGCTGTGGCTACATGACAGAACAACAGGATCTCTGAAGACATCATGGCAGACGGGACAGCAGAGATCCTCTTCTAATCTGGAAGCCATTGAGTCTCCAGGTGAAGCTGAAAACAGACAGTCAGTCAGTCACAGCTCCATGAACTTCACTGAGGTTCACTTCCTGTCTGAGTCGAGGTGTTTGTTAAACTCACGGTCAGTGTGTGGAGCGTCAGCAGGTTGTAGCTTCACTCTTCTCTCCTGTAGCTGAACTCACTCAGGACGTCTGGTCCACTTTGGTTTGGAAGGTGAATGTGATCAAGCCTTGGATTTGATAACTGGTCAAAACTCATTTGGCTGCAACAAGCTCACACCGACAAGAGACCTGGTTGTAAAATAGCTGCTTGAATATGATCGTTATCTGCTGAGGGTTCAAAGTTCAGAAGAAGTTCTGCAAAAGTTAAATATTAACAGGAAGTGCAGGGGAGAGAGTCTCTGACATTACTTTCTTGTTAACGACAAACAAGCAAAGTGCACACAAATGGACACGATGTCAGAAAAGGAAAAGATGGTTTTATAAATTCAAATCAGCTCAAGTTTGCTCATTAAATTGTGTGTGAGTGCAGTAAAAAAGTATGACATCATCAAATGATTGTACATTGTGTCGTGATTGTTATACCTTACGTGTGACACCATTATGTGGTGTGACTTTGGGCATTCAATAAATGTGGCTGTCAGAAACATATTTAATATTAATATTGAATCATAACTTTAGTTTAAATTAAAGCGACCTCTTGGCACCAGCCTTCAAAGGAAGGAAAAGAGACAAATTATGGATTAAGTCTCATGAAAATATTAACTACAAATTTTGAACTTTGATGAATAATTAAATTGTTAACTTTAACCAAAATTACCACGTCAGTAGTTAGCAAAGATGAAGGATATGGAGTTCAGAGGTTGGAAAACTTAACACTTATGCAACATTAATGAAGACAACATTTGTGTTTAAGAAAAACATTTATTATGAAAATAATAAAAGTATAAACACACAAACTAACTAAGTGAACTTAGACTGCTGTATAGTAATTTAATAATATCAGTTACCATCAATTGCAGGGTCAAATTGTTCATATTTCTTATGAAACTCAGACATTTGAACCACAAATCCAATTTCTTAAAATAATTTTAACACAATCACTGTGGAAGCAATTTATTTTATGATTCAGTGCTTTTACTGTTCTAACTGCAATCAGTTTACTAATAGATTGATTTAAAAATGACCATGACCGGACATAATCTGAAGTTTTGTGGAATGAAACCAATTTAATTGTTCTGGTGGTTGGAAAGAATTTAAAGATTTTCCTTTGGGATTAATAAAGTCAATCTAATGTTATCTTAACTGATGTTGTCTTATCTCAATTTCTCTTTAAAACATCTTTATAAAGAGGTTTTGTGTGGTTTTATAACAACGTGACAGAACTTCAGATTTTATTGCTCAGAGAAGAGTCAGTATTTGTAAAATTGCCCAGATTTGCATATAGGAACATATAACAATGTTATTAAACAACTTAATTAAAAAGGAATAAAGTTTGAATGCAGTGACCTCTCCACAAAGAGATTGTTTTGTTTATATTGGAACACATCTTCGAAGAAACAAGACTGTTAGTTGTGTGTTTCTTGTTTGCCCTTTCAAGACAAATATTTACAGCACATTTTATACACACAAAAAGAGAAAGCATCCACACACACTAAAATATTTAAAAGCCAGTGTAGTTGCATTTGTGTCCCCATTGCAAGTGTTAGATACCTCTGATAATGTGAGAGCTGGCCGTTCTGCTGATGGATCATATGGAGATGTTGAAACTGAGTCAGTGACAGAAAGTGATGATGGTGTTGTTGAAAACGTGCCCGAACTAATTTAGCGAAAAATAGCCGTAATATTATTAAAATTGGAAAAGATATTTCCTTTTCCAGCAAAAGGCGTAGATGAGTTATTGGAAGAGTTGCATTTTTTTGTTAAGTTCAGCTAGTGTGCCTGTCACAAAGCGCATGAATCAACATGTATATATATTTCAATTTAGTCAGAACTCTGTTTCTGTTTCATAGTTTTTATATCACAATATTAAATCACATCACTAGGCTGTTTTTGAAAAAATACTTTTACAGACAGAATCATTTGGATTATTACACATGTGAACAGACTTTATGTGATTAAACATGAATCATGTCTCATGTGTGAGTTTTAATAAAGTTTGTTGAATGTGAACAATGATCAGCTGTTATTGATAAATGTGTTTTTTTGTGGATCTTCATCAGTTTGTTCGACTTCATGGATCCACACAAAATCTAAATGATAGAAAACATTTTCCATGGAAATAAAAAACAAACCAAATACAAAGATCAGAAAATAATGAAATCTTTTTACAAACGTGGAAAAGTCGACTGGAGAAATAAAAATGAGTGAGAAGTAAAAGGAGAAATAAACAAAGCTTTAGAAATAATGAGTTTAACATTTAAATTAAGCAGAATTCTCTTGAAGAAATAAACATGCTGAATAAAATCTTTATCTCTAACTGCTCTGATCCAGCGTCACAGAGACATTCACAGGTAACAGCTTCACTGGGTGATGATCTAAATTTTTAAAGCATGGAAACATCTTCTGAGTGAAAGTGTGTTTGAAGTTGTGAATGTGTTTGTTAGTATCGAGATCAGAGAACGACAGTTCTCCTCTGTTCCAGTCCAGTTTCACTCTGATCCTCTGGATCTTCTGCACAGAGAGAACTGTTGGTCCTGATGGTGACTTTGCGTAGTATTTACCTTCATAGAACCATATTCTCCATGTTCCAGACTGTTTGACTCCCTTCCTCTCGACAAGCTCTGCTGACACTCCCAGGTACCAGAATGTACTGTCTCCAACCAGGACGTCCCAGCTGTGAGTTCCTGAGTTAAAACCCTCAGATCCCAAGACTAAGGTGTAATGATCAAACCTCTCTGAATTGTCAGGAAGCTTCTGTCCCGCTCCTTGTCTCAAACTGGTCAGATCTTCAGACAGGACGAGTCCTGGATTAGCAGAGTTTGGGTCCAGAACCACGGGACTGTAGGAGACCACGTCCTTCATCTTGCTCCAGATGTTGAAGCTCAGGTTGCCCAGATGTTTGGCCTCGTCTATCAGAGCTCCTGAGGCCAGCTGTGGATCATCCAGCAGGGGGTGCTGCTGGACTCGTTCCACTGCAGCCTTGTAGTTGAGAAGGAACGAGACGTCTTCAGCTCTCAGCTCGTCCTCTGTGGTTCTGATTGTGTCTGAAAGAGTTGTTATGTCTCTGCTCAGAGACTCAATCTTCTCCATCATCCGACTCTTCTGCTCCTCTTCCTCCTTCAGTGCAGCCATCCTGGCCTCCTCTTCCTCCTCCAGAAACTGATGAAGCTTTTTAAACTGCTCCTTGATCTGCGTCTCTGTGAGTCCGGCCTGGACCTTAATGTGTTCTGCTGTTTGTTCAAACTCTACTTTAACACGTTCAAAACACTGTAACTTCTTCTTCAAGGGCTCCAGAGTTTCCTGAAGTTGCTTCTTGTGTTGTTGTGCAGCTTCATCGATGGGTCTGATTGTGTGGTTGGTGTGTTTTTCTGAATCTCTGCAGACGAGACACACTGGCTGCTGATGGTCCAGACAGAAGAGTCTGAGTTTCTTTGAGTGCAGACTGCAGAGAGCAGGTGAAGAGCTCTGATCTCTCTCCTGTAAGAAGGCCTCACACAGGTTCTTCAACACCAGGTTACAAGGTGGTTTAAGCTTTGAAGATCTACTCTTACAAAGTGGACACTCTTTTTCTTCTTTGTCTTTCCACCAGCTCTCCACACATTCTTTACAGAAGCTGTGGCTACATGACAGAACAACAGGATCTCTGAAGACATCTTGGCAGACGGGACAGCAGAGATCCTCTTCTAATCTGGAAGCCATTGAGTCTCCAGGTGAAGCTGAAAACAGACAGTCAGTCAGTCACAGCTCCATGAACTTCTCTGAGGTTTACTTCCTGTCTGAGTCTAGGTGTTTGTTAAACTCACGGTCAGTGTGTGGAGCGTCGGCAGGTTGTAGCTTCACTCTTCTCTCCTGTAGCTGGACTCACTCAGGACGTCTGGTCCAGTTTGGTTTAGTTTGGTTTGGAGGTGAATGTGATCGTCTGGTTTTCAGCCTGCGTCTCTTCAGGGAGGAACAGATGCTTCCTGGTTTCTCAGGTGTGGCAGGAGAGGGAGGAGCTTGAGATGCTGGATGATTAAACCTGTAAAACCTGAAACAAATGTAAAGCAGCTCTGCCATCAGTGAAAGCTATGCACCCCCATTATGGACTGCACTCTAACACTTTAACTCTTAACTGTGCCAGATTAATCTGCCTGTGCAATATCAACGGTTCATGTGCAATACATTCACTGTACACATTCTCACACTGCACATATCTTCAATGTCTTTTAAATTCCTCACACTTAAGTATTACATTTTTCTAATTACCGGCTGATGTCTTTTTTACTCTTGCTTTTGTAATACTACAAATGTCCCATTGAGGGACTAATAAAAGATCATCTTATCTTATTTTATCTTAAATCCACGACTTTCCAGATCATTTAAAATCAAAAGTAAGTTCATGGACCTTTTCTCACTTACACGTTGTTTGAATCTGATAAAAACAAGTGAAGCTTGTTACTTGTGTTTTGAATCGATGCTCTCGGTCACGTTCACTTCACTTTAATCTTTGTTTCCCACAAACACCCGTGTTACATCTGTAGATCATTTTTTGTGAATATCACTTATTTTCACTCTCGTTCTATTAATTCACCTCGTAAACTTTTATATTAGCATTTTATTATTCAACGTCACATTTAGCTTCAGTAAAGAAAAGCTCCACAGTCTCTGGGCTACATTGAGGTTGATGAATAAGAATATTACAGTATTATGTTGATTCTAATGTACTGTGTGTGTACTTGTGTTGTTATACATGTATTTGTGTTTATCTACCATCAACCTGCAGATGAAAACTAGCCTGCATCATAAAATCTGACCCATTATTTGATGGACTCCACTACACTTGTTAATTAATGTGCATTTTCCTTTTTAAATTCAAGAATACGAACATGCAGCAGTTTGCGTGAGTGAATCTGCAGAAGTGAAGTTAATCAAACCGCTGCAGCGAACAGACACAAAGATGAACTTTGTATTTCATCTATTAAAGATAACATAGAAAAAATAAACTGTAATTCTATGTTCAAAAGACTTCGTAGAGACAAAGGTGAGAGTATCAGTAACACACAGCATGGAACATGGTATAGTTCAAATTTCTATTTTTGTTTTTGTGTAATCATCGTTTGTGTGGATAAGGAAACTACAAGAATGAATTCTCCCATCTCCACATCTCACTGTAGTCATCAAGAGTTAATTTATATATAGATATAATGGTTTGTCAAAACAATACTTACCCTCACCTGTTAACTTCAGGTCAGACATATGTTTAACTTTTCACACTAAATATATAGAAAATAATATCAGTGATAGTTGTGATTTGTAGTTGAAACATGGAGAACTTAACTAATTCAGCATGTACCCCCCCCCTCCCCCAACAGGAGACGATGCACCTTCAGCATTTAGGAGGAATTTAAATGTTGAAGCTGAACTAAACCTCTGTTGTTTTGTTGTTGAGGATTTAATGAAAACACTTTGACAGACACAAACATTTTGGCTTGATATTTACATCTCAACTTAAAAAATGTCAGAACTCTGTTTCTGTTTCATAGTTTTTATTATTTTTTATCAAAATATTAAATCACATCACTAGGCTGCTGTTGAATAAACACTTTTACAGACAGAATCATTTTGGCTTCTTCACATCAAACAGACAAATGTTCATATGTGTTGGATTATTTCACATGTGAACAGACTTTGTGATTAAACATGAATCATGTCTCATGTGTGAGTTTGAATAAGGTTTGTTGAAGTGAACAATGATCAGCTGTTATCGCTAAATGTGTTTTTTTGTGGATCTTCAGTTTACTCGACTCCATGGATCCACACAATCTAAATGATAGAAAACATTTTCCATGGAAATAAAAAACAAACCAAATATAAAGATCAGAAAATAATGAAATCTTTTTACACACGTGGAAAAGTCGACAGTAGAAATAAAAATGAGTGAGAAGTAAAAGGGGAAATAAACAAAGCTTTAACGAGTTTAACATTTAAATTCAGCAGATTTCTCTTGAAGAAATAAACATGATGAATAAAATCTTTATCTCTAACGGCTCAGATCCAGCTTCACAGAGACATTCACAGGTAACAGCTTCATGTGATCTTTAATGTTAAAGTATGGAAACATCTTCTGAGTGAAAGTGTGTTTGAAGGTGTGAATGTGTTTGTTAGTATCTAGATCAGAGAACAACAGTTCTCCTCTGTTCCAGTCCAGTTTCACTCTGATCCTCTGGATCTTCTGCACAGAGAGAAAAGATAATCCTGATGGTGACCGTGCTGAGTATTTACCTTTAAAGAACCATATTGTCCATGTTCCAGACTGTTTGTCTCCCTTCCTCTCGACAGACTCTGCTGACACTCCCAGGAACCAGTTTGTACTGTCTCCAACCAGGACGTCCCAGCTGTGAGTCCCTGAGTTAAAACCCTCACATCCCAGGACTGAGTGGTATTTATCAAACCTCTCTGGATTGTCAGGAAGCTTCTGTCTCGCTCCTTGTCTCAAACTGGTCAGATCTTCAGACAGGACGAGTTCTGGATGAGCAGAGTTTGGGTCCAGAACCACAGGACTGTAGGAGACCACGTCCTTCATCTTGTTCCAGAAGTTGAAGCTCAGGTTGCCCAGATGTTTGGCCTCGTCTATCAGAGCTCCTGAGGCCAGCTGTGGATCATCCACCAGGGGGCGCTGCTGGACTCGTTCCACTGCAGTCTTGTAGTTGAGCAGGAACGAGACGTCTTCAGCTCTCAGCTCGTCCTCTGTGGTTCTGATTGTGTCTGAAAGAGACGTTATGTCTCTGCTCAGAGACTCAATGTTCTCCTTCATCATCTGACTCTTCTGCTCCTCTTCCTCCCTCAGTGCAGCCATCCTGGCCTCCTCTTCCTCCTCCAGAAACTGATGAAGCTTTTTAAACTGCTCCTTGATCTGTGTCTCTGTGCGTCCGGCCTGGACCTTAATGTGTTTTGCTGTTTGTTCAAACTCTACTTTAACACGTTCAAAACCCTGTAACTTCTCCTTCAAGGGCTCCAGAGTTTCCTGAAGTTGCTTCTTGTGTTGTTTTGCAGCTTCATCGATGGGTCTGATTGTGTGGTCATTGTGCTTTTCTGAATCTCTGCAGATGAGACACACTGGCTGCTGATGGTCCAGACAGAAGAGTCTGAGTTTCTTTGAGTGCAGACTGCAGAGAGCATGTGAAGAGCTCTGATCTCTCTCCTGTAAGAAGGCCTCACACAGGTTCTTCAACACCAGGCTAACAGGTGGTTCAATCATTAAGTGTCTTTTCTTACAAAGTGGACACTCTTTTACTTCTTTGTCTTTCCACCAGCTCTTCACACAGTCTTTACAGAAGCTGTGGCTACATAACATAACAACAGGATCTGTGAAGACATCATGGCAGACGGAACAGCAGAGATCCTCTTCTAATCTGGAAGCCATTGAATCTCCAGGTGAAGCTGAAAACAGACAGTCAGTCACAGCTCCATGAACTTCACTGAGGTTTACTTCCTGTCTGAGTCGAGTTGTTTGTTAAACTCACGGTCAGTGTGTGGAGCGTCGGCAGGTTGTAGCTTCACTCTTCTCTCCTGTAGCTGGACTCACTCAGGACGTCTGGTCCAGTTTGGTTTAGTTTGGTTTGGAAGGTGAATGTGATCGTCTGGTTTTCAGCCTGCGTCTCTTCCGGGAGGAACAGATGTTTCCTGGTTTCTCAGGTGTGTCAGGAGAGGGAGGAGCTTGAGATGCTGGATGATAAAACCTGTAAAACCTGAAACAAATGTAAAGCAGCTCTGCTGCCAGTGAAAGCTCTGCACCCCCCCCTTTTGGACTGCACTCTAACACTTTAACTCTTAACTGTGCCACATTCATCTGCCTGTGCAATATCAACGGATCATGTGCAATACATTCACTGTACACCTTCTCACACTGCACATATCTTCACTGTCTTTACACTGAAAACATTAGTTAAATAACATTCATATATTTCTATATTTTTAAATTCCTCAAACTTAAGTATTACATGTTTCTTATTACCGGCTAATGTCTTTTTTACTCTTGCTTCTTTAGAACTACAAAAGTCCCATTGTGGGACTAATAAAGGATCATCTCATCTTATCTTATCTTAAATCCACGACTTTCCAGATCATTTAAAATCAAAAGTAAGTTCATGGACGTTTTCTCACTAACACGTTTTTGAATATGATAAAAACAAGTGAAGCTTGTTCCTTGTGCTTTGAATCGATGCTCTCGGTCACGTTCACTTCACTTTAATCTCTGTTTCCCACAAACACCCGTGTTACATCTGTAGATCATTTTTTGTGAATAATCACTTATTTTCACTCTCTTTCTAATAATTCACCTCCTAAACTTTTATTTTAGTATTTTATTATTCAACGTCACATTTAGCTTCAGTAAAGAAAAGTTCCACAGGCACTGGGCTACATTGAGGTTGATGAATAAGAATATTACAGTATTATGTTGATTCGAATGTACTGTGTGTACTTGTGTTGTTATACATGTATTTGTGTTTTTCTACCATCAACCTGCAGATGAACACTAGCCTGCATCATTAAATCTGATCCATTATTTGATGGACTCCACTACACTTGTTAATTAATGTGCATTTTCTTTTTTAATTTCAAGAATACGAACATGCAGCAGTTTTTGTGGGTGAAGCTGCAGAAGTGAAGTTAATCAAACCGCTGCAGCGAACAGACACAAAGATGAACTTTGTATTTCATCTATTACAGATAACACAGAAAATATAAACTGTAATTCTATGTTCAAAAGACGCCGTAGAGACAAAGGTGAGAGTATCAGTAACACACAGCATGGAACATGGTATAGTTCAAATTTCTATTTTTGTTTTTGTATTATCATCGTTTGTGTGGATAAGGAAACTACAAGAATGGAATCTCCCATCTCCACATCTCACTGTAGTCATCAAGAGTTAATTTATATATAGATATGTTTTGTCAAAAGATTAATTACCCTCCCGATTCGGTTTAGATGAAGATGATGGACCCAGATGCAGAGATTTCAAATAAAGGGTATTTTAATTAAAGAAGCTCTTTAACAAAACAAAACATTAACAGGTAACAAACAGAAGGAAGCTTAGACGAGTCTCAGGAGATCAGGAACGCAGGAAGGGAAAAACAGCACCAACGAACACCGCAGGAAACACAGACAATCCGACAGAGGACAAAGGGAAGACAGAGGCTTAAATACACAGGGAGGGCAGGGGCAATTGAACACAGGTGAAACACATGAGGGCAGGGCTGACAATCAAGGAAAGGAAGTGAAGACGGAAACAACACACAAGGAACAGAGACTACAAAATAAAACAGGAAACAGAAACAGGGTGTGCAAACATGAAACCAACTAGAACACACACAACAGAGATATACTAAAACAGAAAACACTTTTGGCCTGACAATACCACCTAAATTGCCAGATTGTTACACCTCCCATGTTAACTGCAGGTCAGACATATGTTTAACTTTTAACACTGAATATATAGAAAATAATATCAGTGGTAGCCTACTTGTGATTGTGTTTTATAAATCATACTATAACACTTGGCCTGTTTGTAAAGGAAACATGGAGAATGTCACTAATTCAGCATGTACTTTATAATTTGTTGAATTGTGTGTCGGCCATGACCTTCACTTTAACGGCCTCAAGAATGGTGGCTAGTGGGTAATGTTAGCTAACAAGGCTAATGCTAGCGCAGCTAATGCTAGCTAGCAACTGGATGCTTAGTTTGCTCTTTAACCAAACGATGTGACACATGAAACTTAACAATGAGGTAAAAGTGTGATTCCGTGTGAAATGACCCCCCCCCCAGGAGACGATGCACCTTCAGCATTTAGGAGGAACTTACATGTTGAAGCTGAACTAAACCTCTGTTGTTTTGTTGTTGTAGGAATTAATGAAAACACTTTGACAGACACAATCATTTTGGCTTGATATTTACATCTCAACTTAAAAAATGTCAGAACTCTGTTTCATAGTTTTTATTATTTTTTATCACAATATTAAAATCACATCACTAGGCTGCTGTTGAAAAAACACTTTTACAGACACAATCATTTTGGCTTCTTCACATCAAACAGACAAATGTTCATATATGTTGGATTATTTCACATGTGAACAGACTTTATGTGATTAAACATGAATCATGTCTCATGTGTGAGATTGAATAAAGTTTGTTGAATGTGAACAATGATCAGCTGTTATTGATAAATGTGTTTTTTTGTGGATCTTCATCAGTTTGCTCGACTCCATGGATCCACACAATCTAAATGATAGAAATAAAAAACAAACCGAATACAAAGATCAGAAAATAATGAAATCTTTTTACACGTGTGGAAAAGTCAACAGTAGAAATTAAAATGAGTGAGAAGTAAAAGAAGAAATAAACGAAGCTTTAGAATAACTAGTTTGATATTTAAATTCAGCAGATTTCTCTTGAAGAAATAAACATGATGAATAAAATCTTTATCTCTAACTGCTCTGATCCAGCGTCACAGAGACATTCACAGGTAACAGCTTCAAGTGATCTCCAGTGTTAAAGTATGGAAACATCTTCTGAGTGAAAGTGTGTTTGAAGGTGTGAATGTGTTTGTTAGTATTAGGATCAGAGAACAACAGTTCTCCTCTGTTCCAGTCCAGTTTCACTCTGAGCCTCTGGCTCTTCTGCACAGAGAGAACAGATGTTCCTGATGGTGACTCTGCTAAGTATTTACCTTTATAGAACCCTATTCTCCAGTATCCAGACTGTTTGTCTCCCTTCCTCTCGACAGAATCTGCTGACACTCCCAGGTACCAGTAAGTACTGTCTCCAACCAGGACGTCCCAGCTGTGAGTCCCTGAGGTAAAACCCTCAGATCCCAGGACTAAGAAGCAAAGATCAAACCTCTCTGGATTGTCAGGAAGCTTCTGTCTCGCTCCTAGTCTCAAACTGGTCAGATCTTTAGACAGGACGAGCCATGGATGAGCAGAGTTTGGGTCCAGAACCACCGGACGGTAGGAGACCAAGTCCTTCATCTTGTTCCAGACGTTGAAGCTCAGGTTGCCCAGATGTTTGGCCTCGTCTATCAGAGCTCCTGAGGCCAGCTGTGGATCACCCAGCAGGGGGCGCTGCTGGACTCGTTCTACTGCAGTCTTGTAGTTGAGAAGGAACGAGACGTCTTCAGCTCTCAGCTCGTCCTCTGTGGTTCTGATTGTGTCTGAAAGAGCCGTTATGTCTCTGCTCAGAGACTCAATCTTCTCCTTCATCATCTGACTCTTCTGCTCCTCTTCCTCCCTCAGTGCAGCCATCCTGCCTTCCTCTTCCTCCTCCAGAAACTGATGAAGCTTTTTAAACTGTTCCTTGATCTGCGTCTCTGTGAGTCCGGCCTGGACCTTAATGTGTTCTGCTGTTTGTTCACACTCTACTTTAACACGTTCAAAACACTGTAACTTCTCCTTCAAGGGCTCCAGAGTTTCCTGAAGCTGCTTCTTGTGTTGTTGTGCAGCTTCATCGATGGGTCTCTTACAAAGTGGACACTCTTTTACTTCTTTGTCTTTCCACCAGCTCTTCACACAGTCTTTACAGAAGCTGTGGCTACATGACAGAACAACAGGATCTGTGAAGACATCATGGCAGACGGCACAGCAGAGATCCTCTTCTAATCTGGAAGCCATTGAGTCTCCAGGTGAAGCTGAAAACAGACAGTCAGTCTGTCACAGCTCCATGAACTTCACTGAGGTTCACTTCCTGTCTGAGTCGAGGTGTTTGTTAAACTCACGGTCAGTTTGTGAAGCGTCGGCAGGTTGTAGCTTCACTCTTCTCTCCTGTAGCTGGACTCACTCAGGACGTTTGGTCTGGTTTGGTTTAGTTCGGTTTGGAAGCTGAATGTGATCGTCTGGTTTTCAGCCTGCGTCTCTTCAGGGAGGAACAGATGTTTCCTGGTTTCTCGGGTGTGTCAGGACACGATTGTAAAAAGTAATTCAAGCCTTGGATTTGATAACTGGTCAAAAGTCATTTGGCAGCAACAAGCTCACACCGACAAGAGACTTGGTTGTAAAATAGCTGCTTGAATATGATCGTGATCTACTGAGTGTTCAGAGTCCAGAGGAAGTTCTGCTCGAGTGAAAGTGGAATTAAAAAAATTAACAGGAAGTGCGGGGGGGGAGTCTGTGACGTGCTGCAGTCATATTAAAGAGACAGAAGCAGAATGCAAACAAAAGGGCACAATGTCAGAAAATTAAAAGATGGTTTTATAAATTCAAATCAGCTCAAGTTTGCTCATTAAATTGTGTGTGAGTGCAGTAAAAAGTATGACATCATCAAATGATTGTACATTTTGTTGTGATTATAATACCTTACGTGTGACACCATTATATGGTGTGACTTTGGGCATTCAGTAATTGTGGTTGTCAGAAACATATTTAACATTAATATTGAATGATAACTTTAGTTTACATTAAAGCTACCTCAGGTCACCAGCCTTCAAAGGAAGGAAAAGAGACATGAAAATATTAACTACTAATTTTGAACTATGATGAATAATTAAATTATTAACTTTAACCAAACTGACCATGTCAGTAGTTAGCAAAGATGAAGGATATGGAGTTCAGAGGTTGGAAAACTTCACACTTATGCAACATTTATTATGAAAATAATAAAAGTATAAACACACAAACTAACTAAGTGAACTTAGACTGCTGTATATTAATTCAATAATATCAGTTACTATCAATTGTTCATATTTCTCATTAAACTCAGACATTTCAACCACGAATCCAATTTCTTAAAAGAATTTTAATACAACCAGTGTAGAAGCAATTTATGTTATGATTCAGTGATGTTACTGTTCTAACTGCAATCAGTTTAGTAATAGATTGATTTAAAAATAATCATGACCGGACATAATCTTAAATTTTATTGAATGAAACCATTTTAATCCTTTGGTATTAATAAAGTCAATCAATCAATCAATCAAATTTTATTTGAATAGCCCATATTCACAAATCACAATTTGTCTCATAGGTCTTTAACATGGTGTGACATCCTCTGTCCTTAACCCTCAGCAAGAGTAAGGAAAAACTACTAAAAACCCTTTTAACAGGTAAAAATACGTAGAAACCTCAGAGAGACACATGTGAGGATCCGTCTCCCAGGACGGACAGAAGTGCAATAGATGTCAAGTGTAGGAAAACATCATTGAGATTAAAGTTTTTAGCAGCATCGATGAGGGTAAACATTTTGAAGGATAACTTCAATACTATATGTGAAGCAGTCCTGCTGCATCATAGTCTCTGGTCAGCAGCAAGATCATGATCCAGCATCAAGATGGGATCCACTATAATCCACAGTCAATAATACTTGTATAAACAATGAAAAAGAAGCAATGTAAAGCATTTTTATTTCTTATTCATTATAGTTTTAACTTGCATGATTTAATTGTTGTCTTCATGCCGTTTGAGGACAGAAAGAAGTGATATTCCAGCTGTTTGCTTCCTCAGGTTTCTGCAGCATTGTAGTTTCTCCACAGTTCTCAGTGGCTTGAGGCCGAGTGGCCGGATGCTGTAGAAAAATCTCAATTGTAGTCTCCATTGATCAAAGCATTGCTCTTGGCCGTGGCTTGATTGAGTGCTGTGGATTTTCTGCTTAACAGGCAATTGGCAAAGTGCATAATAACTCATTTTCAGTCAGTTCATCAATAAGCTAACACTAAAATCCATAACACTTATCACGAGGGTAAGTAAAGTGTGTGTCACTGGGATTTCTGCAGCAGCCAGACTCTGCAGATTCTGTGAGTTGAGGAAACTGTCAGTCAGTGCCGGGGGTGAATGTAAACTTCAAACTTATTCAAAAATATTCAACTTACACTGATTAACATTGATTAACTATAAAACATATCCTGCATGTGAATATGCGGAATCTGTAGGTGAGAGAGTTTGAGGATTTCTGACCCGAGAGCCTTCTGGTTTGTGTTTCTGTAAATGTTATCGGCTTTTTGATTTATCTGAAGTCATCAGATAGATGTTATTAGAGATAGAGAGACAGAGGCTGAAAAGAGGAGCAGCAGCAAAGTACAGTCTGAGGAAAGTGATGTGTTTTCAAGTAATGAGTACAAATAGACAGTGATATCATATGTTTTCTCTAAATATTTCACTGACATATTCAGTGACTTGCTAAATCTGTAAATTCACAGCATCATTACATTAACAGGAAACATTATCTCGCCTCAAATTATGTTTTTCCAACAACAACAACAACACAATCGCTGTGGCACATTTGTTGTATATAAAACTGTATTTTCGAGGAGACAAAGCCGAATAAACACAACTTATGTTTGTGAAAATTGAGAGTTGTCAAAAACAAAAGCGGTCCGGGGATCGTATTCGAGTGCGACTGTTGCCTCGCAGTCAGCTAAAAATAGACTCCTCCTTTGTTCCGATGACAGGGTGAACGAGCAGCGAGGGTCGGGGGGGGGGTATACAGATGAGATGAGACAATGAAGCCGGATTTCAGATTCCTGCCTCATGCAGATGCTTAATTTCACGTGAGAGGACTTTAACCCTGTGCATGTGCTGGTTGTGATTGGCCTCGGCTGTAGGGTGAAGGGATTTCTCTTGGTCCGCACTGCTTATGCCTTCAGAAGCAGAGAGGGGGGGGGGGGGGGCTCCCGGTGCAAAACAACAGATACTATGGCGGCAATATATTCCTCCGACAGAACAATTTATGGGAGCATCACTATTAATCATCCCGGTGGAAAGGGAGATTGCCTAACTCATCCGGAGCCCCCCCCATAGAAAGGTAATTCTGCCATCACCTCCAGTGCTCATGGGCCTGAGCAGCTGATGCATGTCGCCCCCCCGCTCGGACCCGGCCCGGCCCGGCTCTGGCATGGCAGTAAGCTGCGGTGATTTAATATCCGTTTGCCGCATGCATTTCTTTCTTCGGACGTGTAATCAGTCCACAAGGTTCTGCAGGAGGCCGCCATGAATCTGTAGGCTGCAGGCCCCCCCCCCCGACACCTCCCTCCGACCCCACCTCCTCCTGTGGACAATCACCGGCTCGCCAGCAGCAGGACACGACGGATCCTGCCGCCACTCCTGATTACACTCATGACTCAGCTTGCCGATTGGCTGTCAGCGGCCACTCACGCATACAGTTTGTTTTTCTTTGTTTGTTTCTTTGCTCTCCTTTGGTTTCAGCGTCGTCTCAGGGACATTTTTTTTGTCAAAATGATTGAATGTGATGGTTTGAAATGCAAATGCGTGTTCCTTTGCAGAGGAAGTGAGAAAAAAAGAGAAGAAATCTGTTTTTATGCGCCGAGGAATAAAAAGCGTTGACGAGAGGGAGAAACACTTGGAGAGAGTCAGCAGTTTAAAACTGTCGTAACAAAGATGATGCGCTCCATTAGGGATTTAAAGAGACTGGGTCTGTCTCACAAGCCTGAAGTTTGCATATATTCATGCAGTAGTTGGCTGTTGTTTTTCTCACATTGTCTCTGTGCTGGTGCATAATGCAACGTCTGATTAAATCAACGAAAGAGACCAATTCAAATGGGGTTTTCATGCATATTTAATCCAAGTGAAGGACAGCAGCCATGTTGTGAACACGTAGTAAAAAGCAAGTCGATTTATTTCATGGGTGGAACAAAATAAATCATCTCAGAAACATGCACACGTGAACATTAGTCAGCTAACTTCAACTTCAACTAACATGGAAGAGGAGGGGCTGTATGACCCACGCTGCAGCCCCCACCCCCACACACGAAGGTGGCCATGATGATTTGGCTTCACTGGAGAGGTGTCATGTCGTCCATCTTTAAATCACTGAGACTGAGACGGTTTGATCTATAGAGGATTTCCAGGACAATTAAATTATTAATTGTTTTCTTATCATTTGTCCTGTTGAGTGTTTGTTTGAGTTGAATCATCGGACATCCTGTAGCTTCTTGTCACCATTTCCTCTTTGAACACACCTAGTCCATCGGTGGGATTCTTCGTTTCTTGGGGATGAAGAGACACATTTGAAGAAGCCTTTCGAAATTTTGACAGTTGAGTCACGCTGCTGTGATGCGATCTGTCTTCAGACGAAGCCTCAGAAGGATGCGGATCCTAGATTGAGACACATGTTAGGACTTTTAACTTATTTTAAGATGACACAGCGACTGACATTTGACGTCCAATCGATTATCCTATCAGAGAATCCACTATCTCATAACTTATAATAAGAATCTTCATTTAGTCAGTTCCAGACCAACATGGATTTAGAAAAGTTTCTCAATTCTAAGCAAACTTTCGTCTCATTAATTAAGAATAACAGTTCATAACCTAAACAGCTGCTCCATCCTCGTGCGTCTTTATAATTTTTTTTTCTGTTGATGATTCAGAAAGTTTCTGTCAGAGGGTTTTTTGTTTATTTATGAGAAACATTTTCTCGGCTGCTTCTGTTTTTCAACTGTGACTTATCAGACAGCCAGAATAATTAAATTAAATAAAATAAGTTTTTGTGGATAAAAATGTCCCTGTTAAAAATGAAATATTTTCTCATTTTAAAGTGATCCACCTGGATTTACTCCAGATGAAGGATCAGGCTGAAGAAAAAAACCACAAACACACGTCCACATTTCTGTTTGTTGGGTTTAAATGGATTCTGTCCTCGTCTCCTGCTCATGTGTCATCTTCACTTTTTAAACGTCTCGGCTGAAACGCCGGACACGGCTCGTGTCAGCCGAGTCGGGGCTGTGCTGCGATGACATTTGTTTTGGGGGAAGGTTACGACAACGTGTCAAGTAAGTATTCTCCTGTCTACTGTCAACATGAATTGCTGTTTGTGTTGTTGCTGTGTTTGTGGTGCAGGCGACGGGTGGACGGACGGACGGAGGTTGACACAAATTGGATTGGTGGCGTGTCAGGTTGGTGTCTGGAAGTCGAAAAAAGACGGGTCCCATTCCTTCTGACTCTGAGTGTGTGTGTGTGTTTGTGTGTGTTTCCCCTCCTTGTTATTCAAGATGGACCCCGGCCAGTGTGTGTTTCTCTAATGGGAATGGCCGACACCAGTTGTTCCAGTGGCTTTAGGTGCTGTGAGAGATTTCACAGCTGCTTGAGCACAGTAATCCTGGAGCTCTCGATACGAGACGGCAAATAAAACGCTCCCGTGGAAAGATGCTGAAACACCAACTGAGGCCGACTCCCACTCCCCCCCATTTCTGAGTCGCTACACAACGTCACGTCCTCCCGTCCAAATAAGGTCAACAGCGTCTCACTTTCTCTCAGTTCATTTAAATACACCTTTTTGGTCCCAAATACACTAATTAATAATGAATCCCTCCATGGAGTGATCTTTAGATTTATATGTTTACAAATTATATATATATTTTTTAATATTATTAGTTAATTAAAGTATAGACACCAAACTAAACAAAATTAAAATTAGCTGATATTTCATTATACATTGTTATTTGATAGTACTCATGTATACTATTGTGAATTTATACATATATGATTGGTATATATATTGTATACCATACCTGCCTATATACCCTTAAGTCTGTATATGCATATATCTCCTTATACAGTATGCTATACATGCTCTTGTTGAATTTTACTCAGGTACCTTTTCTCTGCATATATAATATTTCCCTCTGTAGTAAAAGGTGAATACTGTGTTGTTTACATATTCTCTTAAATTTAATTTCATGTTTTATT
Organism: Limanda limanda; assembly: GCF_963576545.1. Lineage (NCBI taxonomy): Eukaryota > Metazoa > Chordata > Actinopteri > Pleuronectiformes > Pleuronectidae > Limanda > Limanda limanda. Next base: position 4,745,746 of record NC_083644.1, read on the forward strand.
CAGTGTTGTACTCTCACATGTTCTCTTGTTTGGCTCTTGTTGATTATCTGCGGCTGTAACAAGGACAGCGTGAGATCAATAAAGTTTTATTTTATCTTTATATTTGTGAAGGTTGAGAATCATTTGGACGCCAGACTCGTTATAAATGATCAATTTAAGTTTAGTTTTATTTTAGGATTACATAGATTAGTTCCTTCGTTGTTTTATTATCAAAATCTGAGGGTTAGGGCATTTAAATGCGAGTCAAGTTGTTTGAATGCATTAAAACATGTGGATTTATTTTTGAATACTTCACTTATGTTTACAACAAGTACAGATCAAGGTTTAAATTAATTATGAAAAATATTAGGTTTTCCTCCCTGAAGCCAAACAAGATGAGCTTAGTGTAATTTCAGTTTTGACCTGCGGAGGGCAGAGTTGCTTTGTTTTTTCGCTCCACAGCCAAAACTGCAGAGACAAAACCTGACAGTGAATAAAACACAAATCAAAAACACAGTTTGAAAATGATCCAATAAACTGAGAAGTGACAGAAAAACTTCATTTACAGCAGGAATAATAAAAAAAAACAAAAAAACACTTTTGTCACAATTTGAATCTTCTCATTTTAAACTGACAATAAAATACGTTGGTTTAATATCACCTGTCACATGCATTTTTGAATTATAGAGTAGTTTGTACAAAGTGCTTCTGCATCAGGCCCAGTCGCTCCACTCATTGGGGGGGGGGGGGGGGGTGAATTTATCTCTAATAATACTCAACCCTTGAGGCTCAGTGGGCCGAGGTAGATAAGTAAGCGGCCTGTCGCTGCTGCTCTTCCTGTGCGGGAAGCCTGCAGCAATCACAGCTGACGACCCGTTGGCTGTGGAACCCGGCGATCCATTACCGCCCCAAACTCTCCCTTCATCGTCTTCTCCCTTTCTCTCTCTCTCTCTCCCTCTTTCTTATCTTTTCCAAGAATCCTTTCCCCCCTCAGTGCAGGTTTATCCGCTGGCTCCCGAGCGCCAGGTCTCTCTCTGTGTCGCTTTATCAGGAGCAGGAATTACGTTGACCTTGCGGCAACTTAAACACTTTATCAGAGGCACAATAATCGTCTTTCTCGGGGAAAAAGCGATTCAGCAGAACTAAGAAAAGGGGGGGGGGGGGGGAAATAAACGAGTTGCAGGGCCAGCGGGTCTCCAGGTCGACGTTTCACCACGCTGAGCCTCCGCGGCCTCAAAGAGAGGAAATGGGGAAACATGTTTTCTGCTGCAGCAACTCTGTGCTTCCCATGATTCCTTCCCCACAGTGGAAGAAACACATTAATAATGAATGAGGGAGAAATCAGAAATCAGGTTCTGGAAAAGAAGTTTGTCTGCGTCATATTTATTCATTTGGAATAAAAAAAACAGAAGAAAATAACTGACAGAGGATTCTCGCATGTTGGCACAGAGGAGCACCTGAGTTATTTTTACGTGTGGCGTTGAGATTGGAAGCGTTTGATCGGAGCGAGCGGTCGCCAGCGTCTGTTCCTTCACAGACTGACAGATTCATGTTTTCACTTTCCCACCAAACAGAAGAAGAAGACCTTTCTGATTATGAGACGTTCCCACGATGCATCAGCGAGAATCGTTTCCTCACGGCGTCAGCAAATCCACTCATCACTCTCTTCTCCGTGGCTCATACTTCTCTTATCTGCTCGGGCTCTGTTTCTTGTTGTCTAATCCCCCCCCCCCCGCCCCCCCCCCATTTTGTACACGGTGTTCACACTGCATATGCAAATGTCTCAGCTCTGCGTTCTACCTTCCACACGTCGGGGCCGTGAAGAAACAGAATGTGCTGCAAATATGAATCTGGAATAAAGTAGAAGTGTTTTCTGAAGATTTTCTTTTTGTGCAGGGTAATTGTAGCCAGACTCTAAATGCAACACAAACATCAAACCATACCTGAAGTGAAGCTTCGTAAAAGTATTTGTGGCACTGATAGTTTAAGTAGCTCCTCAGGCAGTGTTGTAGCTGCTAATATGATGAGTACAGGTATTGATGGCGGATCCTGTATCATGCAAATCCATGTATAAATAGTCCCTGTTTGAATATAAAGAGGAAACGTTGATATTCAACCACATCCTGGTGACTCATCCTCACCCGACTCCATATGAGAAACCACTGACTGTTTAAAAAGATGGACGTAGACTCCAGGTCCGGAAGGGGACGCCAATGAGAAAGAGCCTGAAACCTGTGTTCTGTCAAATGACCAGCAGGGGGCGACTCTATTGGTTTGAAAATAAGTGGTGTTTCGTCACTAGTTCAACTTTGGAACTTTTTAACACGAGGTTGGATTTCAAAATAAAACAGGAGCTAGACAAGAATAACTGCAGAAGAGGGGTGAGCAAAGAGTTGCATGAACTAAACCACAAATAATACGATTCAGTCCAACTCACACCCGTCTGAAATCAGCTTTTTGTGCTTAGTGAATCTCCGTCGTCTCAGAAACATCTCTGAGAAGTGTTTTGTTTTGTTTCCCTCCCGTGTTTCCGTGGAATACGACCAACATCTCGTGCACAACAAACACTCGTGCTCACGATCGGCATGAAAGTGTGACAGTGTCGCCTCCCAGTCCCGGTGCAACACAAACCACTGTACTCACTGGTTCCTCTGGTCCGTCCCTCGGCAGATTAGCTAGCCACAGTGTGTACATAAGCTGTTTTCCCTCCCACCATGTTGCATTGTCCGCTGCTTCTTCTTCTCCTTCATTAATATTCCTTCTCTCTCTCTCTCTCTCTCTCACCGCATAACTCTGGGGATCAATCAGCGGTTGCCACGGCGACGCTACCACCCGTGCAGGTGCGTGCGGTGGCGCGAGGCTGCCCCCCTGCGTGCACGCCGCTGTGTGTTTGCTGTACAGCGACTGTACCTGCGTCTGAGCCGTCAGGGCGCCGCGGCCTCGGCTGGTGAAGCTGCCCCGGCGCTCGGCAGCGGCTCTGACAGCTGTCGAGTGGAGACGCTCTCACCTGCCAACACTCGGCGTCCTCTCCGCTCGCTGCAGAATAATGACCAAATTCAAAGGGAGGAGGAAAAGAGGAAGATACACAAAGCGCTGTCAGGCTTGTTTTGTTTCTTTGTAGTTAAAGAGAGTTTGTGTGAAGGATGTTTACTGAAATATCTTTAAAAGTGTTTGGGAAGAAGCTTCACACACGAGGAGCCTGTCAACACAAGGATTTTACCTTCTGACGACTCGTCTCTCTTCCACAGAGGATCAGAGCCGGAGGGACGAGAGTCTGAGGATAACAATCGGGATTGAAAATCAAATCAAGTCGTAAATGAGAATAAAACCATAATATTACAAGAAAAACAAAGTTATTTCAGACAAATTTCAAATCTATGAGAAGAAAGTTGTAATTTATTGATAGAAAAAGTCATAATATTTTCATAATAATGTTAAAAGTACAACTTTATTCTGTTAAGACCACATGTTTGTAATATTGTGACTAAATCCTAATAATCTCAGATCCTTTTTCCCTTTAAGTAGCGTCTGTCGTATCTTTTACGATGTAGTTTACTCTGTCAATAAAAAAACAACAACAATATGGACGTAATAGATTTTTTCTCCGAGAGGTAAACAACTAATACACACAGCTCCCACCTTTTTTTAAATGAAAACTATTTAATTCTCAAGGTTTTATCTGTTTTCATCATCCTCTCTCTCCTCCCTTTGCCAAGTCTTCCTTCAGATTTTGCACACCTTTACTTCCCTCTTTCTGCTTACTTTGACAATCAGAGCCGGAGGGTCAATGTCTGAGGATAACAATCGGAATTGAAAATAAAATCAAGTCGTAATTGTGAATAGAATCATAATATTACAAGAAAAACAAAGTTATTTAAGAAAAATTTCCAATCTAAGAGAAGAAAGTCGAGATTTATCGAGATTTTTTTTTAAATTACAACTTTATTCTGTTCTAACTAAATGTTTGTGATATTGTGACTTAATCCTCGTGTTCTAAGATCATTTTCCCCTTTAAGTAGCATCTGTCGTATCTTTCACGATGTAGTTTACTCTGTCAATAAAAAACAACAACAATATGGACGTAATAGATCTTTTTTCCCAAAAGATGTCAACAACTAATAAACTCAGCTCCCATGTGACCAGGTTGTTTACAGAGGATAATCAATTTTTTAGAAGAAAACTATTTCATTCTCAAGGTTTGATCTGTTTTTCGTCATCCTCTCTCTCCTCCCCTTGCCAAGTCTTCCTTCAGATTTCGCACCTTTACTTCCTTTTTTCTGCTTACTTTGACAATCCCCGATAACCCCCCCACCCCCCTCCATCCTCCTCCATATCTCCTCCTGTCCTTCCCCGTTCCTTCGTTTCATTTCTCCATCTCTCTCCCTCTCTTTTCATCTTTCCCCAGCGACGGCCGACCCGGCGTATTTATAGAAAGACAGAGCGGATAATTAGAATAAACCAAGAAGGACGGTGCTCCTTCTTCCGAACCGTTAACTTTACTGTCTGTGCCGCGCGGGGACATTGAACTGTAGCTACTGTTGTACATCGCGTGCACGGAGCTGACCTTGTGGAAGAAAGGTTGCTGTGCATGAGAATGAATGTACGACAAGAGAGAGAAAGAAAGAGAGAGAGAGAGAGAGAGACAGACTGCATAATATCCACCAGGCCTCAGGATGCACTACATCAACTGGGCAAGAAGTAAATTAATCATGTTTTTGTAATTGCTGGGAGCGCGGGAGGAAGGTGGTCCCCGGGCGGTCGGAGGGGAGAAGAGTCTGAGAAATATGATCCGGACCCAGACTCACACCAGGAAGAGATAAGGCCGAGAACAAAGCTGGGAACCGGGAGTGAAATGAAATGGCAAAATTGGCTGCGCGCCCGACTTAATCTTCTTCGAAATCTCCGGGTCAAGTAACTTAATTTGAGGAAAATGAACCAAGTGGAGCATCTTGTTGGCAGATAAGTCAGAGATTAAAATCACATTATTTCCCCCTCTTTGATGCCCGTGGTTCTGCGAACAGTTATTCATCATTTTCCCAAAATCCTCGTTTGCATATTTTGCAATTTAAGTGCGAGAGAATTCAAATAGGAGTCGAGGTCCCGGAGCCTCCCGAAAAAAATGCAGAAGAACAGAACAATGCGTAACTCGCAGTGTTTTTCCTTCAGAGGGAATGCTTTAATTCTATTTCACATTTTTGTTTGAAGATTTGTTTTATTGTTATTCTGTTTTTTAATGTTTTTTTGATGCAATTTTGGAGAGCCCCGTCTAATGAAAGTCTGAGGAGGAGGTTTTGGGGGGAAAGGGAAGGAGGAAATATAATAAATAAATAAAAACGAAAAGCTCCCCAGCTGTAGAGTCGAGCTTTTGTTCCTCCAGACAAGTGAGATTGATGCACCCTCCCTCCAGAGGGTAATATCGCCCGGACCAGGAACCAACCAACCTTGAATTCCTGCATCACTTTTGAAAGTTGTGCCTTCGGTGCAGCAGCAGCCGCGGCAGCAGCTGCAGTTGCACTTCATGAAACGTTACAGTGGATGGAGAAGCAGTGAAGGATGCACTGAATAAAGAGTCTTTAGAGGCTGAACAGGCTGTCGTGCGGCGGCACATCAAAAAAACTCTCAAAACTCTCGGCCAATGTGCACAGAGCGCCTGGAAGAACCCTGGAAGTTTATTCCTGGAACCAGAAAATGATTATTTGATGCAGATGATTAACCTCTTGGAGCCAATCAGTCAAAGTGCAAAGGTCAAGATCAAACGTGTGGTTCGAAAACACATTTTCCAAGATAATCACAAATAATAGAAACATTCAAAAGCTGATCAGAAATGTATTTTCCCATCTTATGATGTCATGAGATCAGTGAAGAGGTCAGAAAATGAGATCATGCAAAGTTCAAAAAGGACTTTTTATATATAGGATTATTAGAGACACAACAAAAAGCTTTTATAGATCATTATGATAAGAATGAGGTGATGATGATGTCACTATGAGGCTAGAAAATTACGTCACGTGAGGAAGTGATGTCGTTTGGAACCAATACGATTATTTAGAGGAACCAATCATTTGTTATATGATATGATGAACAGGTTTTATTGCAATAGAAAAGTTTTCGAATGATCAAAAAAGTCAAAAACGTTTGTCAGGAAGCCCCAAAGTTTAATTTGTCAACATCTGTGAAGGGTTTAATGAAATCTTCACTGACACTGAACTAAAAACAAACATTAATCCCTTCGGTCAACTTTATAAACCAAGATTAAAATCCAGGAAACTGTGTTGGACTCGAGCTGCGTCGCTGTTTTCCACGAGTCTGACGCTTATCGCATCCGGCAATTTGCTTTGCAAAATGGCATCAGAGGAAGCCTTTGGGATTTTTTCACCCTCATTACCTAGAAATGATGTGAAGTGATAACAGTAAACTGCACAGAGCAGCACACAGATAATTACCAACGCAGCTGGTCTGTGATACTCTGCGATAGAGGAGGAGGAACTGGAAACAGAGTCGACTTCTGCAAAAAATCATACAACATACAACTGTAGCATGAAACGGAACAAGACTTTGAAGGTTACATACAACCACTGGTGAGAAGCCATGATTGGCTGAATAAATAATAAATAAACAAATCATAAAACAGTAGTAATAGAATATTACAGAATTCAATGTTTAAATATATTATCATTTCCATGAATAAAATATTAAATATTACCACTCTGAGAAACAAAACAATAAATAAAAAAAGTAAACGAAATGTAAAACAAAAATGTTGCAAAGTCCTATTTTTTATTTATTTTTATATACATTTATTTAAAATACATTATATTTTGCAATTCAGCACATGAAGCTGCCCAAACGTAAAGCCAAATCCTCTGGATCGCCCCTGGTGGCTCGCTGCAGTATAGGTCGTAAACCCGGTCTTATCCATGTTTTTAGAGGGGACATGGAACAAACTAAAAGTCAAACATTTTCTCCAAGATGGTTTCTGTCATTTTACTAGGAAACTGTTATCACACTGATGTTATTCTCAAGTGTTAATGTTTTCGGCTCTCATCACTTTTCTCATAATATAATCACATAAAACCAGGACTGACAGCTGAGACTGACTTGTGATTGGTCGAGAGCCTGCGATTGTTTCCACTCCACAATCAACGCTGCTCAGACTCAAAATGGCAGCACCTGTACAAACAAACAAACAAACAAACAGGCAGATAAAATGAAACAAGTATTAACCAGAATCCCTTTTGAACAGTCATCTTTACACTTCTGCCCGTTTGTGGACCGACTCTCATCTGATTGTCTGTGCAGCGTTTTGTGTTAGTTTGTGTATTTACAGCTTCTGACGGCACAAGCACCACTTCCTCCCCTCAACAGGTCCCATGGGGGGGACTAATCTAACAGCTTGTCCAAATGTGTGTTTACTTACTTAACGCACAGCGGTCCGGCGGCTCGCTGGGGTTTTTTTCATTCGCAGCATTTGAATGCAGGACTCCCCCGACATTCTCACACTTACTGTTTGTGTGAGTGTTTCGACCTCAGACTCGATCAGATGAGGATAAACCTTTTTTCTTTTTTACGCTGCCGAACAAATGTGCAGGAAACAACATCAACAACGGTGCAGCTCCAACCGGCTGGCCTTGTGGGACAGCTTCCTTCCAAACAACGTGCAAATCTTTACAAATATTTGGGGGAATTCTGAAAAATGGAATGTGGATGAATGTCTTTTATTGCCGTGGAAATAGAAAGAGCTGGGGGTGCATTGAGATAAACAGCTGATTCTGCAGAACACGACGAAAAGAGCTTCAGTCAAAGGTTGAATGGTAGAAGTTCGGCCGGAGCTTCATTCACAGCTTCCACCAGCTAGTTGGAATTCAGGATTGAATCAAATAATCACTGAGGCTTGTTCCATTCAGGAAAAGCCAATGAAAACAAATGGTTGAAGTCGAAGAATCGAGACTCTTCAGGGTCTTCTCTCTTGGATTCTAGGTTTTGCTTGTTTGTGAAAGTTCTGCAAAGTTCTTCTCCTGAAACACATCGTGATTGGTCCGTCACGTGACATCAGGACTTCCCCACATTTGCATAATACACGGATAGCAGCTAGTTTGCAAATGTGAGCACGACACTGTTTATATAACATTTTCTTCCTAAATAAACATTTTTTTTTAACCAATCTTAAACAACATCAATGAAGATTTGCTCCTGGAAAACATCTGCTCATGTTTGCAGGTCGTGCTCAGATTCACATATTCCAGTGATCCAGTGCGTGTGCGAGTGCATTTTCATTCTGATTAAATAGAACTTAAAGAGCTAATTTCAATCATCACATATTGAAGTAGTGGTTAATCAGTAAAAGCTGCTGCTGCTGTTGCTGTGTGTGTGCGTGTGTGTGTGTGTGTGTGTGTGTGTATGTGTATGTGTATGTGTATGTGTATGTGTATGTGTGTTGAAATAGTGGTTCTTGACTCTTCTTACATAATAAATATGAGATATCAAGATCAGACGTCCGCTCACAACTCGCTTCATTATTATTTCCGAGCCCCTTCCTTTCTGGTACAACACGTTCCTGCACATGCACGTCTTTGCATCGCAGGTGTTTTTCATCAGCTTGGGGGCCAATTATTTCCGTGGTCGGGACACCTACCGATCACACCGCCGGGCGCCATTCATAAGGAAGGAGTCCGCCTCCTGGAGCTCTTTAGAAAAGACTGACTTCCCCTCCAGCGTGAAAAGAGTTGGCACTGTTGACAGGTTCTGTAAGTAAGAGCGTCCAAGGTCAGAGGCTGAGACGCCTGTCCATAACTCACAGGACAGCAGCAGCCTTGACACCCGCAACCTGATTTATTCAGTGTTGAACTCAAACGTGTGGTCCGTGGTTTATGTTTTAAATTGTGTTAGGTAATAAAAAAACGTGGAGGAGAAGGTGACGGATGTCCCTGGATGTGCTGAGACCAGGTGTAATATTCTAAAGAGGAATTTAGTTGTGGTTGAATGTGGAAAACTGAGACATTTAGTGTTTAGCTGAACTTTTACCTTTCCCTGAATTCTGTAATTCGGGTATGACTTAATGTGTTTTTATTATTTGTTTCTATATCAAAATTGTGACTGTGTCTTTTATTTCCACTTTAGGTGCAAATATTGAATTTAAAAGACATAGGAACCTTATATTGGACGATTCTGCAACCCACAAACATTTAGTTCATCAGACCTTTAAAGTGCTTTAAACTGTTGTTTCCCATCATAATGCACAAGCTCCAGAGTTAATGTGAGTCTATTTTTATCAGAAACTCAGCAGCTGGAGCCTAAAAAATCTATTTCAACAAGAGAAACCATTTGTCTGCAGCTGCCATCGTTTGCAAAACGCTGAAAGACGGTTGATACGAGAGCAGAGTTGCTCTGTTTGTCAACACCAACGATTTACTGAGCTTCATTTGGACGAGCGTCGTTAAAATCCCGAACAAATCATCTCACACTGACGCTTGTGGAAAACCACGCAGCCGCGATTACAGCTGTGACCTCAACTCTGCCGCTGACGACACCCGACTAATTACAAACTGAAAGTGAAAACAGCCTTGAATGTTATTTGTCTCAAATAGTCCGTTTTAGGAATTAAGTGATAACTGGGACACACTTCTGCTCCAATTTCAAGGCTGCCACTTTTATTTAGGCCCCCTGTGCCGTTATCTTGATTCCTGCATTTTGTTCTAATGAAACTCTGGATGTTACAAGTTAGTGCAGAGCATCAATCACCTCAATTAGGCAAAAGGGAGCTCGGGGTTATGGTCTGTGCATCCTTCATTCCTCCGAGTGTGTGCACAGAAGTTGCAAAGAGATTCTTTTCAAATAAAGTGAACTTCAAAATGCTCCACATCTCCGTGTCCCACATCCACCGGCTCTGCACACACGCTCTGTTTGCTGCTTTATAGTTTACACACCTTTGCAAATGTTGGCGCTGATGAATCCGTCTGTCGAGACGCTGTCACTGTAATTTTTCCTCCTTAACTTTCCTCTCAGCTCCTCGCGCTCGTCCTCCTTTTCTCCTCCCTTTCTCTTTTGCTACTCTTAACCGAGACCGTTCATCAGATAGCGGCACAATGTGAGATTGTCAGACCTGTCTGCCGTCTGCAAAGAGCCTTGTCACAATCTCTTCACTCAGCCATATATCTGACGCTGGTGCAAATGGCTGCATCCTTCTCGGGCGTTAGAGCCGCTCGCCTGGAACCTCCAGCAACGTCTCCTGAAGGCCCCGGGAAGACGAGCACTCCTACAATCACTGGAGCACTATACACTGATGGGATGAATCGTATATTTTAAATGTCCCAGGTTAATTATATGCACATGTAGAAGCATCATTTAGAGGAATGGTTTCGATATTTGTGGAATATAACGTACATGTTTTCACAAGTTTCTGTTTTCACAAAAACAACAAAAATTGATTTCCACGATGAGCAAGTGTCTACGAATGAATGAAATACAATATAACAATGGGTTTACAGCAGGGTTGTATACAGGGCATCATATACTGGTCTAAAGTATTGATTTTCTTTGGTTTTATGATCACCTGGGGGGGAATAAAACAAAGTGAAAAAAAGTTGAACGTGGATCTTTTCGAGATTATTGGTTTGTGATTTTTATTTCTTGCTGCCAGCATCCTGGTTGCTTCACCACAGAAACATGAACCTCTGGATGTGGAGAGACGACCCGGAGTGGGGGCGTCATATTAAAAACAGCCCAGTGAAACTGTGGATGTTCATTTCACGGAGAAGTTGCCGTGCAAACGTTCAGTAAACGTCTGTTTGTGGGAGAACGTGTGTTTGAGCAACTTGACGAAAACTTGTTTCAGTGTTTTATGATCCACGTTTTCTTTATTCCTCGGCATCTGTCCTGTTTTATCTTCCATGCACTTTATTTTATTGCCAAATTGTCATTTTCTGAGAACAACAAAGTGACTAAAGCTACAATTATATAATAAAACCCTGTGTTGTATATTTCATGAATAAATGATCCTTGTAAGGAGATAAAATAACAGCATTTGTTAGCATTTACCAGCTGGTGCTCATTGGTATTAATGGTTATTTTTTATAACAGATTTCATCTATACAAGTTGCAGAGAATTTCACAATCAGGCTTCAATGCCAAGTAGGTTTACATATACACAGAATTTGCTGTAGTCTGTTTTGTTTAAGCATAAATATACAACATATAAAAAATAAAAAAACACCAAAGGGGATGGTGCAATAAGTTGTAAATAAAACACTGGAGAATGGATTGTGCAATATGTTGTAAACTCAGGAACAAGGAGGAGGATTTGGACAATAAGTTATTTATTTATTTACGATTGAAGTCTGCACAGTTTGTACATTATTGGCCACAGGAAGTTGAAGTGTTCCAGTCACAGGCGGCATCATTAGGGTTTCGGGGTCTTAAGGGAACTGTTATGAAACGTAAATCAAGTAGAACTTTCTTGCCTGTTCTCCATAAAACCTCTTACTAATCTTTCCCAGCTAAAGGCTCTTCCACGTAAATTGCTTAGTGGATAATTGCATCAGTCATAGAACACTCTCATGTTCAGACAAATTTGAAGAAGCCTACTGACGTGTGTACTCGATAAAGTCTAAATACATGTTGAGTATTTTGAGGAGGGTATTAGCTCCTTCGGTCCCACAGCGGTGAAAGGTTCAGGAAGCCACAGGGTTAAAAGCCTCCTAATTAAAATGGGAACCATCTCGACGTTCCCACACGCTCATCACGAGACACTCGCCTGAAGCACCGAGAAGGATCGCTACACTACAGTTGTGTTTTCCACTTTGTTTGATGACACCTCTGAGAGTCTGCAGGAAACAAGCGTTTTGTCAGGGGCTGATATTCTGCTGTAACCCAATAACCCTGCTAATGCACCGCTCGCCCGCTATTTGTTCTCGTTTGTCACGGCAGTGCGAGGACAAACACCGGCGCTGAAACCCAAACCTGCTGAGGTGGAGGAGCTGCGTCGGCGAAGGAGAGAGAGATAATTAATACTCGCCCCATTGATTTGTGTAGATTCAAAACCTCGATTCTATATTTGTCCATTTGTCACGAGCTCTGATACGTACGCCTGTGCTCTGTGGTAATGTGAGGTGCTTTTTCTCTCTGTCACCATCTGTGGTGCGAATCACTCATCGCCGTGGCAGCCAGAGATCGCCTGTAAATCAACGTGTGGGCGCTGCCTTCACGTCTCCTGGCCTGGATTCGTCCCTGTCCATCAACTTTCTCTTTGTCTCAGCTTGTTCTCTTATCACGCTACACTCCTGTTTTCAATAAGAGGGGGAAACATGAAACCCGTCGCTACCCGTGCACAGGAGGATGCATCACGCCGTGTTGTTATTAAACGCTGTGGTTTCTACGTGTTGCCGGAGTAATGCATTTTCATTGTTTCATTGTGACGGCTCCGCGCTCCAGCGTGTTGGATTTGGAATGAAACAACACGCTGGGGTTTAAAGTGCTGACTGTTAGCTTTAATTGTGCATTTAAATGCAAATCAATTCAATAATGAACTGTAGCTAATTGGAAAAACGTATAGGCCGCTATTCTGAAAGAACCAGAATAAATTGAACAAATAAACAGTTTCGTGAGCAGAAAACACTTTATAACATGAACATGCAATAATTTAGAGTTTTAACCAGAACTCTTTTCCCTTATATATACAGAGCTTACAAGTTCCCAAAAGTGAATCCAAAATATTTATCAGCCCCTGGTGGCTGGTTGCAGTATGGCTCATAAACCATGCCTCCTCTATGTTAACAGATGGGACATGGACCACATAAAACAGAATCAAGTGCAAAGTACAAATTTATTTAGTTCCTGTAATTTCAGGTGGTCGTTATCAATGATTTTACGACCAAGAGTAAGTTTGGTTTCAATATGTAAAAGAATTTGTTTTAATAATGAAGAATTAAAGCAATAACTGGCCTTGTCCTATCGTTAGCAGCTCACTGAGGCTCCTCCTTCTGGTTCCATCACGACCTGCAAACTGTCCAGAATCCTAAAAATGTCTGAAGCATGTCTGATGAATTAGAGTCAATATATAAAATAAAAGTCAATGTTAATGCGTTTAAATTGAAGCTGCAGCAATTTCAGGGCCTATCAACGATGATCTGATGACAATAAATATGACATGAAGGCAGATATCTGTGTATTTCTTGTGGGAACGTCGTTGTTGTAATATTGTTAATATAAACACAGTCATACGTTTGTCATGGCTCATACAAGCATTCCCCATCGTGTTCATTCTGTGATAGAAAGCGACTGTTTAACATATTTCAATAGAAATATTTTACAGTGCATGCTTTAAAATGAAAACGAACCTCCTCTCCTGCCCGCCCGACTCCTGAGGAGTTTTTTCATGCTGGGTGACATATGATGGACGTGCTCCTCATGACCCCGGCAGCCCGTGTGCAAGTCACTCATTATATAACGATGGCCGTGCAGCCTCCGTGTGGCTGATGGCCAGAGCGGCGTCCTCACAGCCCTGTGTCTTCAGAGGGCCCTTCGACTCGCTAACAGGGTTGGATCTGTTTACCGAGGCTCCTGGCAGGTTGGATGTCCAGCACTTCTCCATGCTTTGTGGAGTGTCACTGTCAAATTACACTTTATAAATAGATTTTGGCTCAACGCTGGCACACCCCCATCGCCGAGTCCTTGAGTACTGGCTGGAATCTGCCATCTGTCTGAAAGCGTTAGGGAGTTCTGCCTGAGCGGAGAGGACACAGAAGATGTTTCCCTGCGTCCCGTCGAAAAGGACTGAGAGGGAATCGTGAGGCGCTCGATGAGCTCAAAGTGGATTTTAATACTATAGAACTGCAAGTTACAAGTTTAAGAAGGTGAAAAGTAACTTTCACATACCTGTCTATGACCTGAACTGTTTGTGACCTTTATCTTCGAAGGAAGCGTTTATTCCAGCCTCCTGTGTTTTCAGATTTCCGTCACAATATATAAGATTTGTTTCATTTAGGCCTGATTGTGATGGTTAAACAGGATCTATGGGCTATGATGTGGATCTTTATTCCTGTTTTAATTTTCTTCCAGCTATTTATGGCCATTGCACTTGGTTTTGAACTTCACGTTGCTCTCTTCTGGCGTTGGCAGTGTAATTGTGTTGTTTCTATGGTCACAGTCCTTTTCCATTAGACAAACATTTCCACGAGACAAAAAGAGAGGGAGGTCAGACACTGGGCTTACTTTTGGTTTAGTGGGTTGGTAAGGTAGCAGTCATTATCATATTTATCCTTTTTCCCGTACCTTAAAATGTGGATTTCCCTGCCGCGGCCATAAGCTAATGGCTTTTGGGTTGTGACATTTATCATTTCCTTCGTCAGACTCAGTCGTTGTTCATCCAAAGCTTCCATTAGGATTCATCGGTCATGCTCACGGAGAGGTATTAGTTAGGATCCAGGCCCGGCTGCTACGGAAAGGTCAGGAGATTTGTCTCTTCCTCCACTGATTCTCTCCTCCGTGGCTCCTGAGGAACGGTGAGCTGGGATGTTGAAGCCGGGGCCACAGCCTCCACTCCATCACGGCAGACATCTCAATCCGTTTCCTCTGTTATAGCACGTTTACAGCAGCACAGCTTTCCAACGCTGATCGGTCACTGCTCCTTACCCCTTCATTCATCACTCCCTCCTTCCTGCTGCTTGCCTCCTTCCTCCTCATCCTTTTCTCTTTTACTCACACAGCTCTCACTCCCTTCCCCTCCTGCACTACACCCTGCAAAGCCTCTTCCTCTCCCACCAGTAGCAAACCAGTCCATCTATCTCTGCCCTGTTTTCCCCCTCACCTCTATTCCCCCTCCGTTTCCCCCCCTCGACCTCCCTCCTTCATTTTCATTATTTGCTTTAGGGCTGAATGCGGCCGGATGCTGGTAATCTGGCGCTCTGATTGCATAGGACATGCATGAATGATACCCAAGCTTGTTCCCAATATCCTCTCGCTTTGAGTCATGACTTTAATCATTACTAATGGAGGGTGATGAATACCAGGGACCAGTTGAGTGTTTCATGAATTTGCACCGAGCTGGAACAACTGGGGCTTCGAGGAAGAAACTGAATTTCCCTGTTTGCCTCCGAGGGGACATCAGGAGTCGGGTTAATGTGAAACCTACAGGCTGCTCAGTGTATTTACTGGTACGTTAATATTTTATTACCTCCAGCAAGTAGGTGGTTTTCCACTTCTGTCTGCTGGTTGGTCGTTTGGTTTGTTAGCAGCATTACCCCAAAAATATTAAACACATTTCTACAAAACTTGGTGGAAGGATGAGACATTGACCTGGAAAGAATCTGTGACATTTTGATACTGATCCAGGGATTTCTTTCGACATTGGCACATTCAACATTTTTGTTTCTTTCTGCATATTGATAAATAAAGGCAGGCGTATTATTATGTTCCCTGATCTTGATCGAGGCGGATTGTGGACCCATCATTTTGTTTCACTTCCTTCAGCATTGTGAAATACGGGTGTTTTAAAACACTTCTGTTAATTTCTCACAGAATAATTTATGAACTTGATGAAAATATCTGGGGGACTGGTGTCCATGTGTGCAATTTGATTGGGGCGTTGGTGGTGGAATGTCAACTGCCCTTGTTGTCGCTCTGCTTATTGGTTGGTTGGTTTATTTGTTTAGCGGGATTATGTAGAAAAATTGAAAACTGATTCCTTCAAACGTGTAGTCATGAGGCCTTGAAATAACCCATCTAGTAACCTCCAACTCTTACTCGTTGTTGGTTGTAATTTAAGCAAGATTAGGTGAAAACCAGTGGACGGATCACCACTAAAGCTGGAAGGCTGCAGTACGGATTTTTCAGGGAATCATACATGTGTTTAATTTGGTGCAGCCTGATTGAATTTAATGGAGGTATTCACTCCACTGAGGGCAATTCTAGTTTTGTGTGAATTGCCCTTCATATGCAGTCAAATAAGAATAAAACAGCCAAACGGCAGAGCTACATATTAGAGTTGATCTCACAGCTTTACTGAGCGTGTACTGCACTGCTTGTGGCAGGTACCTGCCCTTCTTGCGTAATTGGAATACATTTGTACCTCATGGTAATTATCTTCATTTCTTTCACTCGTGCAAGTGAGGGAGCGTCTGGGAAAACGGTCACACCTTTCTCAGAGGCTGCAACAGCGTTTGCACACGACACATGTAAGGTATGGTATTTCAACGATGTATCTCACAGACAAACCTTTTTTAAACTCGATCACTTAATAAACCTGAAAAACAAAACACACCCAAGCGGTTCACACATGTCAGGGTTTGAAGAATAGGTGCAGCTTTGTTCCAGCGTCAGGATAGTTGAACTTGATCCAGCCCTCGCATGATTCAACATAATGAATAAAGCTGTTGTGTCTCTGCCGGTGGCTCCGGCATCAAATAATTCCTTGCCTCTGTGCAGTTTATCTGAGACGAACATCTTGATATTCTCCTCACCCGCCGCCGCTGTCTTCGCCACTTCAGCAGCCTCTTTCCTCCTCTGCTTGGTGCTTAGCAGCTTAAAATATAACCATTGTGTGAAGTTTACTCATTTTGCAGCTCCCTAAACAGAATCACTCAGACGAATAGGTGATTAAAACGAGACTGACAGATGTGTGGTGGAGAAAAAACGAGGGCAGGAGTCCCGGCTCTCCATTAGTTTAATTAAATTACCTTAATCTGATAGAGGCTATTTCAAGTCATCACCCAATTATATGCTCTTTTTGTTGGTGGCCCCGAGCACTGGAGTGTATTTTTATTTATTGCCTCCTTCCACCCTCTCTCTCTCACACACACACACACACACACCCTCTCTCTCTCACACACACACACACAAACTTGCACAAGCTGGAAATTCTGGTCCATCCGGAGCGACACAAGCAACCTTTCAAAATCATATGCATTCATTTTTAATTAAAGTCTAAACTTGGGTGTTTTGCTGCAGAATATTTTACATTTCACAGGGAACATTCTGCAGAGTTCGGTGTTTAATTCATTTCTCATCACTCAACCTTGAGATTGCTTCACACACACATTGTTTCTGCCCTGAACTTCTCTGAATGCTTTTTACTTTTTCCGAAGTTAATGGATTTCTGCAAGGTCCACTGAATACAATATCACCTTTTTATACATTAACGATCCGTGGTTATGTTTGTAGATAATACACATTATCTGCCTGGTTCACTCAGAATTGGGATTTTTAAAGGTTATGATTGAGGAACAGATTTAACCTCCAGGGATCACTGACGACAAGGTGACGCCCGCACCAGCTTCGTCTGTGTGCAGTTTCAAACCGGCAATTTACCAAATGAGGCTCCACCATTAAAACTTAAAATACAGAGTCCTGTGTCGTCTCCCATATTCTCCCTCCCCACTTGCACTGTTAATGACAGTGAAAAGGCAACAAAGATATCTCAAATTAAACCAAACAAACAATAAAATCTTCCTAATTTCCATTATGAAATGGAATTATGAAATGGGCCCTGTAGTTTTTGTGTAATCCTGCTAACAAATAAAAAAAACAAATGCAGATGAAAAGCTTATCTCGGCGTAACAGCTAGTTTTGTACATTGCACATTTCTAGTAATGGCTTCCATTACACCTGAGCTAATATCTTCGCTTCTGTAACTCACTCCTGGTTTCAACATTAGCTGCTAAGATTTAAGGATTATTGGTGAAATCAATATCTCAACATGGATAAAACCAAATATGGGATATTCATACGTTTATAACGGAAACTTTAATCAATTATTTTTAGTCCCTAATGACAAATGGTAATGTATTTGGACAGAAATAGGGAAAGTATATAATCAACCCGCTCTTATTCACACGCCACGAAGGACTCCGGAGAAAATACACACAACAAACTGACTTCAATACATTTAATTGTTAGTTGATTCATTGCACATTTGCTCGAGTGCAGTCATAATCAATGTAAAGCTTTAAAAAATACAATCTCAGTCATCTCTGTCGTGATTCTGAGTGCTTCTGTGTCGATTTCTTTTTCAAAATAAAATACAGTATATGACAGATAAACCCCTCTGGTTAGAGTCGTGTTCTTTGATAAATATGTAAAGTAAACACTGAGAAACAGGGCAGCATCACTGGTCAATGTCAAAGATACTTTCATTCATATTTAGGTAGTGTAACTTTCCACATAATACACTTACATTTCCCTTTGTGTCTGTGTAAACACGACTGTGTCACAGTTGTTGTTTTTTTGACGTACTGTACTTCCCTTTGGAGGAGAACCTACACATTAGCATGAACCACCACGTTCCCGTTGGCACCTGAATTATCATATATTCACAGACATGTCCTTCACCCCCAATAGTTCACCATAATTACCTTTTAACCATAATTACCTTTTTTCCTAAAATTAAAAAAATAGTTTGGATCATCAACTGTACACAATACCAAAAACAATGTGCTTTTCTCCAAATAGTGTATAGTGCTAGATTCCATGTGCCCTCCAACGGCTGCAGTTACAGTGTGCCCATCTCCCTTTGTTTTTTGGCGGTCACAGGAGGCGTCATGGAGGCCTCTCTCCATGAAACCTTCGGTTCCGGTATCTGCCATTTTTTTCCTTGGCTATGTTGATGCAGGCGTTGTGCTTGTTGCTCTGCAAGTGGTTCCAGTACTTGATGAGTTCGTTGGGTTGGAACTGATGCGACGTGATCAGGTGGCTGTACTTACAACTGGAGTAAGACACCCGCCAGTGGTTGAAGAGGAACTCATTGGGTGGGGGTACCGGGTCGATGCGAAGCTTCGCCAAGCAGATCCCCACGTAAACATCCTCCAGGTGCAGTCTGCGTATGCCGAGAGAGGCCTGATAGATCAGCTCGGCCATGTCCCCTGAGAACACATACCCCGTGCCCGAGCAGAATATCGGGTAGCGCTCGCTCGGGTAAAGCTCTGGCGCCATGTACCACTTGCTGTCCTTGTTTCTGTTTGGCGCATAACCTCTCATCAGGTAGCCGGTGAAGTACCGAGGCTTGGGAGGCAGCTCGGGCTTCAGCAGCTTTTGGATGAGATACTCGGTGTTGACAAACATGTCGCTGTCTGTCTTCATCACATAGGAGGCGTGTGGGCAGTAGGTGGCCACCCAGTTCATGCCCATCAGGGTTTTGATGGTCAGGTTGTAGTAAGTGTCCTGGTATTCCTGTTGAATGATGTCACGGTGAATGCGGCTCTCTTCCTCGATGCTGCTCTGGAGGACGGTGTCAGAGCTCTTTCCTACTCCGAGCAGAAAGAGACGGACAAACCCCAGGCCCATTGCAACACTCTCATTCCCCCAAGTCGCACGGATGGCGTTTCTGGCCTCGGCCTGGCTGGGCTCTGCAGCAATGACGAGTATGAGGAAGGGCGTGGTGTCCCTGCACTTGAAGGGCTCGTTCAGGATGTAGCGGTAGGGCTGAGCACTGAGTGTCCCTCCTACACCCATCTCCTTCTGTAAACTGTTGTTGGTGCTCATGGTGTCCCCAAGCCCCATCACACCCATTCTCTCTCCTGCCGCCCCCTCCGCCTGCTGAGAGCTGAGGTTGAGCAGAGGCTTTGGCGCTACATATCCCCCGTCCCTCCACAGGCTCCTCAGGGAGCTGCTCTGGTTGCCGTCTCCCTTGGGGCTGCGAAGGGCCTTCAGTGTGTTACTGAGTGGGTTTTCCCGGAGCCCACTGCGTCCCGGCAGCCAGTCCTGGTGGCTGAAAAACAAGAAGAAAGTGAAGAGCAGAGCCAGCGAGAGGAGGCCTGTCACGTGGGTCCGAAAGACTGAACGCTTGATGGTCCAGGTCATCTTGATGGGACAGCAGTGCCGCCGTCTCCACTGCATGGTGAAGATTGGGGTCGCAGGAGGCTGCTGCTGCTCAAGTATGGGCGGCGGCGGCGGTCACACACAGTCACCTCGAACATGTGGTTGCCAACGATCAGAGGAGGATCTGAGCTGGCAGATGGGTTGGAGTGAGCCCCCTGGTGGAGAACGATGAGTCCACCAGTGCAGCTTGGAGCAGGTTTAAAGGGCACCTGGTCCTAGGAGGGCGATGAGTCCGTGGCCATCGAGGCTTCTCCCTGGCACTTCTCTGGCGCTGTCGACAAACAAAGGCTCATGCTCTATGCCGTGCCTCCTTCAGGTTATGATAAGGGACGCCTCCTCCTTTGTGTGCATGCTGTCTAACCTGAAAATAGAAAAAAGAAAACAATAATTAATCTGGGCAATGCTTCAATAATCCACTCCCATTCAAGGCCACAGAGTCAGATGTCAACTTAATGAGTTTGTTACTGAATCATTTTCTTTATGGTTTGTCGTGCAACAGAAAGAATCATTCTGAATTTATTTCCTTCCAGATGCAAAAACCCAAATAACAGCTTTCTGTGGATGCAGAGCCCACGATGGTGAAAGGATTCTTTTGGTAAACTGACTTAACATTTTGAAAGGAATCAATATGACGGCGTCGTAGCATCTTTAATGGGACAGGGATCTAAGAGCACAGCAGGCTGTGCGCATGTGGCTTCCCGAGGAAATAAAATGGGAAAATGGAGTGAATATTGTTGCATGGGGAGAAGGACATATTGATGCTGCAAATGTTTCTGCATTTCTTTCTGTGGTGCATCTGTAAAGAACGTCCAGATGTTGAGATACATTACAAAATACATTTTCAGAATAATTCAAAAGACAGAAGTCTATAAAGGTCTTTGTGGAATCTGAGCTGGCTCTGGCATATTCCTAGTTGCCTCTTGCATGCCATTATTCAGCTTAATGCCAAGGGCAGATTTATAAATTGCAGGTTTGCACAACGTGGGGCCGGCTAACACTACACTGAGCTGCTTGGTTGAGAGAGTGTCATCAGCCCCCCACCACGCGACGACAGCCAGGGAGGAGATGAATCTGTCAGGATGAGTTTTCAGGGTCCAGCAGGCAGCGGTTCCGAGGCCTGTGCCAGCCTCCGATGATAACAGCCTCTCCCTGCTATTCTCGTCGCACCTTCAGCTTATCTACGCTGCCTACTGTGGCCACCCAGGCTGCTCCATCTTCTATCTAGCACAAACAAGGAAACGTGCACATAAACGTACGAATGCAAATAAAACACATGCACGGTTGCAACAGCGCTGACAAAATGTGATGTGTAAGATTGCATCTTCTGCCCTCAGGGAGTTATCCACAGAGGGAGGCACAAAGGCGATCATGTAAGCACACATTGATTCTTCAACTCACCAAAGCAAACGATCTGTTTGCACAAGCACAGAATTTACTGTGCACTGCACATAATCATATGCACAGCAAATACTGCTCACATAATCATTTCTGTGCCCCCTAGAAAACACACAATAACCCTAAATCTAATGCAGACCCGACTTAATGATATACACAGCAAACACACGGCACACATAATCACTAATTGTGTGCGTAGACTCACAAAAGATGCGTGTGCCCTCGACACATAATTACATCCACACTAGATACACACATCCTCAGCGCTGTGCATAACTAGCTCACACACACACGTCACCAGCGAAAACAGGATATGCCAGCAGAAACTTGCAGGTTGAGCTAGACCCTAGTGAATATTAATGCAGCAGCAGTGTGCGAATCTGGAATCCATCTTTCCTTTTGTGAGTGTATTAATTTATGGTCTGCCTGCGTTGCCATTTTGTTGATTCGTCTGCTTGCGTTGTCATAATTTGAGGACAGCGAACAACGGAGCGTTACTTTATGCAAACGCTACACGTCAACTCAGCGTGCGGCATGATTTTTTCTGAACTTCCAATTTTCATTTCCTGTTATGTTTGCTCATTCGTCATGACAACTGGCAGGGAACACGATAACCTTTTCAGGCGAGTGAGCTTACCCGGCGCAAGCAATTACAGGAGAATGAGAGGGGCCAGGGCCGGCTTTGTTTTAAAGGTTAACATACTTTACATCCAAGCATATCCAGCGCTTGAGAGATTTCTCCTGTCAACTGAATGAACATCTAGTTACATCTGAGCTCTGATGAAGTGGACACACACAGGGGGCTACGTATACACATGAATACAAATGTACACAGAGAAACACACACACACACACGTGACGGATGCCCACACACGACCATCCACCCACCCGCCCACACACACACACACACACACACACATGTCGACGGCCGCGAGTGGTCGAGTGTGCGACTTTGTTTTCTTGCTGATGCAAACGCCAGCTCCACGAGAGACCAGGCATCCATCTTTACTTTTTAGCAGCTCCGATGAATCTGCCAATGCCTCTCCTCATTAATTCATTTTCTTGCCTCCCATCAATGTCACTTCTGTGCGAGCCAATTAGTTACACTAGCACTAATTAAAGCCCCGGCAATTCTGTAGCGGTCAATAATTAGAGCGAACGCTGGGAGAGTGACACAGCGGTGAAATACCAGGCGTCCATTACAGCCCCGGCTCTGTCGCCACATCTGCTCGGAGCCCAGAGGGAGGAAACACAACAGAGTGAGAAGAGAAAGAGACGTTGGACGGCGAGGTGGACACATCACTCCCCACAGGTAGCGTTGTGTTGCCATGGCTACATCCCCGGCCCTGGTCTGTTTATGACTCCACAAAGTGTTTAATACATGCACAAGAAAAACTCCCCGGTGTCAATGAGGGCGCTGCCTCCATTCAGTGAAACATTCCACATTGTGATTGTGACAACGCTGTAATTTCTCCCTGAGGTATGATTACCTGGTTAAATGGGCGTGGCTACAACATACGACAGCTTTTCCTCGAGACACAATTAAAAAACTAGGGCTACGTTGTAGCACTAACGGGCCCGAGCACACGCTCGTTCCAAGTCTGTTGCGGTCGGAGAAGAGAGAACGTTGGATGAGCAAGCGCTCGTCTCCGCGTTGCATGCGTTCGGCACTGCGGCAAGGATAAACGCTTCACTTCCTGTAGCCACCAGGGGGCGCTGTGATTTTAAGTCACGATTTCTGTGTAGATGTCTTCAGGTCGGGAATCTTGTCTTATGTGTCTAGTTTGGATTTGATCAGACCAAATATGTCTGAGATACAGAAACTCGTGTGTTGATGGCGTTTCATCAAACTTTGACGCCACGCCATGGTCAGAGGCTCTGACGAAAAAATAAAATTTTGATAACTTTGAATCTCCATCTTGTTGTGATTAGACTCATATAAATTTTAAGTTGATCTGAGGAAAGCTCTACGACAAGTATATCAAAGTAAATATGCAGAATATGGCCAAAATGGCCACCAAATCCAAAATGGCCGGCTTCCTGTTTACTCTAGCATATCTATCCAAGAGACTTATTTCTTTGTCATGAAAAGACACATGTCCCCGTCGATTTTCGTAGCTGTAGGCCAATCGTAGTGCCGGGGCTACCCTTTAGGGGGCGCTAGTCAGTTATATTGCCACGCCCATTCCTTAAACCCATCTGACAGCTTTCAGGGGGGGGGCTGTTGACACACACATGTAGTTTGAGGGAGATTGCACCTTGAACACCGAAGTTATAGCAATTTCGTGTGTCATGGCGAATTGATGAACTTTGATGCCACGCCATTAATATGGCGTTTGACGAAAAGTCACAGTAATCTTATATCTTCATTATCAATGTCTTGAGACCCATTTGACATAGTTTCACATGGTTGTGCAAAGGGGATGAGGAGAAATACTTCCAAGTGTGAGACGTACCAAAAACAAGACATTTCCTGCTGCCACCAGGGGGCGCTGTGATTTTAAGTCACGATTTCTGTGTTGTTGTCTTCGGGTTGCGACTTTTGTCTTATGTGTCGAGTTTGGACTTGATCGGATCAAATATGTCCGAGATACAGACGCCCGTGTTTTGATGGCGTTTCATCAAACTTTGACGCAACGCCACGGTCACAGGCTCTGACGAAAAGTTGATTTTTTTGATAACTTTAGATCTCCATATTGTTGTGATGACACTGGTTTAAATTTTAAGTTGATCCGATGAAAGCCCAACGACAAGTACATCAAAGTAAAAACGTGGAATATGGTCAAAATGGCCACCAAATCCAAAATGGCGGACTTCCTGTTGCTTTTTTCATAATGCTTCTTGAGGCTTTTTTGTATGATTAGTCACGATACACCTTTCCCCCGATTTTGGTGAAGATCGGCCATGGGGAAACCTAGGGGCTGCGTTCCAGGTGGCGCTGTTGAGCCATTTTGCCACGCCCATTTCCAAATACTCCATCATACGTCTATTTCCACCAAGTTCTAATTTACTGCAAAGTTTAACAACTTTTTGAGCACGTTAAAGCCCTCAAAAAGCCCATCCTTTTGCCGGAAAAATAATAATAATAATAATAATCATTACAATTTCAATAGGGCCTCTCACCATTCGGTGCTCGGGCCCTAATAATAATAATAATCCTTACAATTTCAATAGGGTCTCACCAGACACCTTTGATGTCTGTGCTCGGGCCCTAATAAAAAAACTAGCCTAGCTGCAATTTTGAGTGACACTGGTTTCGGGGGGCGGAGACCGTTTGGATTTGATTGGTTCTTGGTTAAACTATGTCCGGGACCTGTTGCATAATTCTGATTTGTAATCCAAAGGAACAAGCACCTGTTGCAGGAAGGATTCACGACCTTCAAACTGGTTAGGTGTGATTGTCTAATGCGTTGTAGTGAGAGCAGGGTTATGTCACTGAGCAAAGAGGAAGATACAACTCATATGTAAAAGAACAATGGGAACAATCCGTTCAGAGCGAACACTTGACAGTGAGGAGGCCGCAGCTCTCCCCGCAGTGCTGCTGTGGTCGGCTCTTAAACCCTCCGTGCACTCTTCACTTCCATCGACCCTGTTCGGCCGCATGACTCCTTGATCACCTCTCGTTTACTGACCGTTGTTTAATGTCTGACTGCGGCCAAAGAAAACAAGTGGAGGATGCTGCCGTCCCTCTCCTCAACTTTCACTCTCTCTCCATCTGACTGACTGCAAGTTATTTGACCAGCTGGTCGTCCAAATTCTTATTTACTGAATTGAGGATTCAGGGTTTCATATTCCTGTTTTATTAATGTTGTATTGTTCAAGACTACGACGACTACGGCCCTTAAATTGAACTGTGCCCACCTGACTGAACTTTTATCGGCACTCCGAGGTCCTCGGGCCGGGGGGGAGGACTCGCTGAGGTTGTTAAGAAGTGTTTCTGATGTCGGACAGTGGGCACTGCTGCTTTCTCCTCTTTTGAACTGGAGTGAACCAAAGTTGGCTTTTCGAATCCATTTTATTGTATTTCAATTTACCGCCCCCCCCCCCCCCTGGTTTTAACAGTTATTTTATATCAGGATTCAGTGATTTTTTTTATCCTAGCGGTTCTAGTTGGTGATTTTAATATTCATGTCGATGACATCTCCTGCAGCTTTTTCTTAAGTGTCACCGAGTCTGCCATTTATTTCTAAAATCCTAGAAAAAGTTGCTGCCAACCTTCCTGACAACTCACGAAATCTTGGACAAGTTCCAATCGAGTTTCCTCCAGAAGCATTCAACTGAAGCTGCACTTCTTAGAATCACCAATGACATTATGATGTCTGCTGATAAGGGTGAATGCTCCATGTTGGTGCTGCTCAATCTCAGTGCAGCTTTTGACACGTGATTGAAAGGCTTAGGCAGTGGGGGGTCTGTCTTGGGTCCTCTATTATTTGTTTTATATGTTCACCTTGTGTCATATCATTAGCAATTTCACATATATATCACGTCACTGTTACGCCGATGATATTTCGCTCTATGCGCCTGATAACGCAGATAAACTGTCTTGTATTAAACAACTGTCTGGTTGCCATTGACAACTGGGTGTCTAACAACCTTTTACAACTTAATACAGACAAGACTGAAGTTCTAATTTTGGCCTCAGACAGTTGGGTCCCTTTCCTCAGTTGTACAGTTTAACCTACGGAAATCTTGTGGTTATATTTGATCAGGAAATGCATTTTGCTCAACATATTAATTATTTGACTTGTTCATACTTTCTTTCAGTTAATAAATATTGTAAAACTAAGGTCTATTGTATCAAAACTTGAGCTGGAGATGATCGTTGAACAGGTGAAGTCAGACAACTCACATCACAGTGATTCTATTCTCTTTGCATTGGCCTCCCATCAGGTTTAGGATCCACTCTAAGGTTCTTGTATTAACTCGTAGAGCCGTGCATGGTCTGGCACCGGAGTACATTAGTGACCTTCTTCATCCCTATATCACCAGTAGGTCACCAAGGTGTTCTAACACACCCGCCTCCAAACACTGAACATTTTTGTACATTTGCACTGACTGTTACTTTTTTTTTACAACTGTATTATCCCGCCTACAGTGTATTCATATTTATATATTTTTATATTTTTATCCTGCTCATAGGGTATTCATCGTTCTTATGTCATACAATCCCTCTTAATACTGTTATTAGGGCCCGAGCACAGACATCAAAGGTGTCTGGTGAGACCCTATTGAAATTGTAAGGATTATTAGGGCCCGAGCACTGATCAAAGGTCAGGGAGGACCCTATTTTTATTGTAAGGATTATTTATTCTTCTTCTTATTATTATTATTCAGGCAAATTAATTGGCTTTTTGAGGGCTTTAACATGCTCAACTGTCGCAAAATGGCTCAACTGTGCCCCCCGAGACCCCTGGAACGTGTTCACATTGACCGGTCTTCACAAAAATCGATATACAGGTGTATCATGACCAGACAAACAAAAAAGTCTTTAGGTGCAATTGGAAAAACACAACAGGAAGCCTGCTATCTTGCATTTAGTGGCCAATTTGGCCATATTCCACATTTTTACTTTGATGTACTTGTACCAGGGTTTTCATCGGATCAACGTCAAATTGAGATGAGTGTCATCACAACAAGATGGAGATAAAAACTGACTGACGCATTTTTTTTTAGTCACACGGTGTGACTGTGGCGTGGCGTCAAAGTTTGATTACACGCCATGAAAACACGATGTTCTGGCCATTAAAACACGATGACCTGTACATACATCGACCATTAATCCTTTGATGCTGAGCCTGTCAAATATCGGAATAAAGGAATCTTTGTTTTTATTATTATTTTCAGGCAAAACGCATGCAACGCTTCAAAATGCATGTGCTCGGGCCCGCCCAGTGCTGCTTTGCAGCCCTAGAAATTTAATTTAATTTTGATACTGTATTTTTGCTATCATATTTTTTTTATTATTATTATTCATTTTTATTGGATTCTCTTCTTGTATTTTAACTTCTTGTTTTTATTTAACTGTTAAATCCCTTTCATTATTATTATTATTATTATTAAAATGTGATCTGTGCAACTTTGTTATTCAGGAAGTTTGTATCAAACAAGTAGCCCTTCGTACTAGTCAGTACCTTCGAAGTAGCTTAGTCTCAAAAAGGTTGGTGACCCCTGCACTAAGGTATCAATTCCTCCGCGTCTTGGCTACCTGTCAGGAGATTTTCATAAATCGGCCAGGATCTGTTTGTCTATGTCACGCAAAAGCATTGTTTTGCTATATTTACTGAATAAAGTTAAAAAAGTAGTGTTGTGTCTTTTAGCAGCGGTGTCTTGTCGAAGTCGGTGTTTGAAAAGAGGAGACCGCAGACCCAGAACTTCAAGTATAATGTTTATTACAAGAAGTTTCACAGGTCAGGACGAGCTCTAGAGACATCACAGCCAATAGTGAAAGTCTGACTTGCCTTCTGCAAGACAAATAACGTTCAGAGTAAGAGGAATTTAGCAGAGCGCATCTTGAATAGTTCTTAAATGTCTAGACATAAGATTCAAGGCGCCCCAGGACACCAACATGTCATATTCCATATATATTTCTTAATGTACAGATCTTATTTATTTACATTTTCACTTTAATATGCACAATACTCTGCACTTTTACTACCTTTTTTGCACTTCTGGTTAGAAGCTAAACTGCATTTCGTAGTACTTGTACTGTGCAATGACAATAAAGTTGAATCTAATCTAATCTAAATCTAATCTAAACTGGGTACCTTCATCTACTTTAACTTTTACGATTTACTTTAATTTATGCTTTACGTATAGAAGAAACTGTTCATCAATAACTTTCAGTTTTGAACCCCTATCCATTACGTTTAGCTTGGTTCGATTAGTTTAGTCAGCTTACATGTTTGGAACTATAATGTTAAATGATATAGTATAAATATACTGTAATGGAAAATTCCACTGACCATTGTCTAAGGTAGTGGAAACCACCTGACTAGGTGTCTCACTGCTGTGATACTGTCTACCTGACAGGATGGAACCCTTATTTGGTGATGTTTTTCTTCCAACTGGTACCGCGGACGGACGGACACAGAAGATAAGAGATGGTATTAAAAAAAGAAGACATCATAGACATGAAAGACATGAGATCATCATCTATGTCTTTCATGTCTATGATGTCTTCTTTTTTTAATATCATCTCTTATCTAACGCCTCTTTGTATAAGTTCTGGCTTTTGTGAACTTGCGGCGTGTTGTTCCATTCCAAATCTGAGAATTTCATTATTTCAAATCTCAAGATGAATTTCCATCACAATACAAACATACATATATCCATGAAATAAACATACACAAAAGAAGTATCCAAGGTTAGAAAGTTACTGGTATGAGAGATTCAATTTTGAATAATGGTCCTATTTTCTATTGAGATTTCTTTTCATAATGAACCTAAATCCATTTAACCTGCTCTCTCTCTTCTCCTCTTGTTCTAAGTTGAGTGATGCAGATGGTTTTATCTGCTTTTAGATGTATGCCACAAATCATATACAAATGGAACAGGGCAATTGGTGCGGTTCAAATTATTGAAAACATGACATTTGGAAAATTTCACAGCAGCACATCGCTCCACAAAATAAGTGTGTTCGCTCCTGTGGATAATCCACAGTGTGTTGAGGTTTCACTTAAACAAACTCACTGTGAGAAACAGTATTTTGGGGTTTTTTAGTAAAGTGACCATATTTGGTGAATAAGTGACTAAATGGGGATAGGACCAGTGGGATAGGACCAGTGGGATAGGACCAGTGGGATAGGACCAGTGGGATCGGGTGGTTGCATTCTTGCTAAGTGCTTCAGAGCAGATGAGTGAGACTGGATGACAGCTGTTTTTCCACTCTTCATCACTCTAGGCCGGTCTGATCTGGGCCAGGCCACTGGAGCTGCCCCTCCCAATTACACAACATGACCATATTTGAACTTTGAAAGGTTAGTCCACCATAATCTTAAAAACAAGCACAGGCCGTGCTTTGCTGCGGAGACAGTTTGGTTTTATTTACCCGTGATGAAACTATCTCTGGGAGGTGCTGCCTCCACCCTTATACAAAGAAGAGAGGAGGGTTATTGTGATAGAGGCCAGTCGGGGAACTCTCTGTCCACAAGGGCAGTTCTCACTGAATATCTTAGAGCTGAAATTATTCATTAATTATCAGTCCTCTAACTGGATCGATAAGTATTTTTTTTGGCACATGTGACGGAAAATTGAATATCTTTGACATCTTGCCCGACAAAACAAGCAATTTGATGATTTTCGTGTTTTTTATGTAATTTTAAAGACTAAACAATTGCTCAATTAGTTAAATTGTAATAAATGTACCTTGACATATTATTAATGTGGTGGCAGAAATCACAGGCCAATATCAAAACTTCATAATATCTTTGACATCTTGACCGACAAAACAAGCAATTTGATAATTTCGAGTTTTTATGTCATTTTAAAGACTAAGCAATTGCTCAATTAGTATAATTGAAAAAAAATGTACCTTGACATATTGTTAATGTGGTGGCAGAGATCGCAGGCCAATATCAAAACTTCACAATTCAAGTTATTTTGATTATTTTGATTGGAGCTAACCCTTTAAGTCAAAGCCATAAGATAGGATATGGACACCGGGTGCAACGTTTGAATCCATTTGTTCGGTGACAAATGATTGAGCAGCTTTTTGAAACTCCATCTCAACACACAGGAGACAACAGGGAAATAAAGCGAGCGACTGCAGATGTATTAAATATTACGCGACATTGATTTCCCCCCCCCCTCATAATGCAGCAGACAACTTTTACCAGTGAATATATAAATCTAAGCATTGTTTCTGTTTTTACTTTGTTAATAGCGCCCAGGCTGTATATTCTCCATCCTCCCTGCAACCTGCTCTCTACGTCGGTTCAGATGCCACAGCAATAAATTATGAGGTGGTTTGAAAATTAGACCCTATTAAAGTTTCATAGTCTGGTGGGCAGGGCGAACACCCAGATGGTGAGCTTAGCTGATTTTTTATTTATTTTTTTTAAATGTCCATCACAGCAGTTAACAGATATCCCTAAGCATGCAAGGAGGATGGGAGGGCCAAGTGGCTCAGGCAGCTGTATACGTGATGAAGTGGATAAGAAGAAGAAGAAGAAGAAGAAGAAGAAGAAGAAGAAGAAGAAGAAGAAGAAGAAGAAGAAGAAGAAGACTGGTTAATTGAACCCCAATCGATGGCCTCGCCCAGTGACAGCTCCCAGTAAAGGGGGGTCCCTAAACCTGAATCTAAAAACTCATCCACGTTCATCTTTAGAGATTGAGTGAAATCAAGGTGTGTTGAACATCTGCCTGAGGAGCCACTTGGACCACAAGGTGCCTGGTGATGGGGAGGAGATGCAGGATGCAAGGGGAGGGTGCGTGTGAAGAGCATGGATGTGGGATGGGGGGGTTGATGGATGGATGGATGGATGGATGGCAGTGGGAGATGTAATGGAGTGGGGATGAGGGCGGGGAAGGCTAAATGAATAATGAGGGTGTGTTGGGGTCTGATGAGACGTGCAGGGCTGTGTACCTCCTCCTCCTCATGCTGCTGCTCCTGCTGACGGTGCTGCTGACGGCTGATGGAGTGGCTGATGGAGTGGCTGAACCCTGGAGCCTCCACCCGCCATCACCGACCCTCCGAGGCTCGGAAACAACCCGGGTTTCAAGCTCTTAATCCCACCGGGATGCGTCCTCATTCCCCGCGGGGCTGGAGGCTCTCCTCCTCCGGGCTGGAGGCTCTCCTCCTCCGGCCAGGGGACCACCCTCCTCCTCTCCCGGTCCTACTTAGTCGATCCTGATGTTTCTTGCTTCTCCCCTCCGCAGCTTCACTCCTGTGTTTCCCCCCCCGGGTTTAAGTTGCTTTCCACAGAGGAGAGATGGAGAGATGGAGAGAGAGAGAGAGAGAAACACCGCAGCATCCAGCTGGTCCGCTGGAGGGACGCGCAAGCAGCGGGAGAGGGAGCTGCTCCTCCCCGCTGCTCGGAGGCTGATGTGCAGGAGGAGATGGAGGAAAAAACACTGAATCAAAAACACATAAAATCCTTGTGCACCAATGAGTCCGATCTCAGTCCTGCAGGAGGAGGGAAAAACACCCAAAAAACCCAGCGGCTCGTCCCTGCAGCTTCCTCCCGTCTCTTTTGTGTCCTCTTCTTCTCCTTCCTCCGCTGCGCCCCGGACCGACCGCTGTGTCTCAGCCGGGGAAGGCAGCTGCTGTCCCGGGCACACTGGCTGTCAGACACCGCTCCTCTGACGGAACTCCAGCACGTCACCGCATTCTTAGCGGAGCACCCCACGTGACCCAGAGCGACGCGAGTGTTGCGTTTGCGGGTTGTGCGGTGAAAAAAATAATCCACGCCCCCCTCCTCTCCCCTCCCCTCAACACACACACACACACACAGACACACACACAAACACAAATGTTTTTCGTGAAAGAGCAAATTTTCAGGCCAAATTGTCCCAGATTCTGATGCCACCATCTTGCACTGTTAATAAACTAATAAACATAATCGACTATATATTACACTAATGAACTATATATTATATTTTGTTATATTTCTTATGGCATAGTGCAGCCACAAGAGAAGAAGAAAAATAACTTTTTCTCGAAGCCTTGTTACAAGAAGATGTCTTCATGTTCCAACATCATATTTCAACAATATAACATGATTCATTTTTTGTTATTACAACATACAAACGTATTAAGTTATAGCGTTAAACACTTTACGCTATTGTGTAATTTTTTTTTTCTGGTATTACATGTTTTTTCTGTTACAAGATATTTAAAGAATACATATAACGTTACCCTTTCATGTTATTTCAACATACAAAAGTATAGAAAGTGTTTTTGTCCTCATAATGATGCAAGGTCCTCATAAGTGACGAAAAGTATGTAGGTCCCCACACAGAGTAATATCTCGGCCCCACACACACACACACACAGACACACACAAACACAAATGTTTTTCGTGAAAGAGCAAATTTTCAGGCCAAATTGTTCCAGATTCTGATGCCACCATCTTGCACTGTTAATAAACTAATAAACATAATCGACTATATATTACTCTAATGAACTATATATTATATTTTGTTATATTTCTTATGGCATAGTGCAGCCATAAGAGAAGAAGAAAAATAACTTTTCATCGAAGCCTTGTTACAAGAAGATGTCTTCATGTTCCAACAGCATATTTCAACAATATAACATGATTCATTTTTTGTTATTACAACATACAAATGTATAAAGTTATTGCGTTAAACACTTAACGCTAATTTTTTTTTCTGGTATTACATGTTTTTTCTGTTACAAGATATTTAAAGAATACATATAACGTTACCCTTTCACGTTATTTCAACATACAGAAGTATAGAAAGTGTTTTTGTCCTCATAATGAAGCAAGGTCCTCATAAGTGACGAAAAGTATGTAGGTCCCCACACAGAGTAATATCTCCGCTCCACACACACACACACACAGACACACAAACAAAAATGTTTTTCGTGAAAGAGCACATTTTCAAGCCAAATTGTTCCAGATTCTGATGCCACCATCTTGCACTGTAAATAAACTTATAAACATAATCGACTATATATTATTCTTATGAACTATATATTATATTTTGTTATATTTCTCATGGCATAGTGCAGCCATAAGAGAAGAAAAATAACGTATCATCGACGCCTTGTTACAAGAAGATGTCTTCATGTTCCAACATCATATTTCAACAATATAACATGATTCATTTTTTGTTATTACAACATACAAATGTATAAAGTTATAGCGTTAAACACTTTAAGCTATTGTGTTTTTTATTTTTTCTGGAATTACAAGATGTTTTCTGTGTAACAAGATATTTAAAGAATATATATAACGTGACATTTTCACGTTATTTCAACATACAAAAGTATAGAAAGTGTTTTTGTCCTCATAATGAAGCAAGGTCCTCGTAAGTCACTAAACGTATGTAGGTCCCCACACAGAGTAATATCTCGGGCCCACACACACACACACACACACACACACACACACACACAAGGTGTTACAGGCTGATTAAAACTTGATAGGTAGGAGCCTGTGTAATTACTGATATTAAAGTCCTTTTCCTGACTTTTGCTATTATTTGACACATGCTGAAACATTTGATTAAATTCTGAGAAGAGAGTTATTACAATAAATGGCAGTTACTATATATTGACCTGCGGATACGCTCTGAACTGCACGAAGATATGAACAAGTTCGGCCAGCATTAAAAAAAACAACAACGCGGTGTTTGTACAATTTAAAGATGCAAATAAAACATTTAAATACATATCCCATATCTCAGTTTAGTAGATTATGAAGATTAAGTTGATGTGTTTTTCAAGAAAATATAAAATAATGTAAAAAAAAAAGGAAAATGCTTGTTTGAAGACATGAAACACCATTAAAACCTGTATTAATACACCGAATAAAAACAGTGATACTCACATGTCTGAAATGTGAGTTGCTGTTTGTGAAAATTACTTCTTGAAGTCAATATATTTTCCTTTTTCAGAGAAGGTTGGTAAAAAAAAAGTAAAAAAGCTTCCAATGACTCACACACAACAGAAATGTGCCTGTTGTGCAAAGGCCTCCAGGACGATAACACGAGGATTCAGCCGTGCAGATAATAACGTGATAGTCCACAGAAAAATGTTAAAACTCAGTCGTTATCTACTCACCACTGTGTCGATGGAGGGGGGTGTGGTGGGTGTAGTGTCCATGTGGTGGACATTTATCTCGAGATGTGAAATAAAGAGTTTCCCAGACCGGAGTTGTTTTTGTAAGCTCTGCAGAGGGTGCGTAAGGAAAAGGGAAGTTGTTTTGTGCATTGTTATACAAGAGAAATTAAAACAAATAGTCTGGCATCAGTGCACCAGAAAGAGGAATCAACCACACCCATATAAAAGTCAACATGGGGAGGAGTTACCCAGTAAGGGCATGAACTTTGAGGTTTCATCAGCTAAGGACACAGAAAACTGTCAAAACAGGAGGAAGTCATTCATCCCAGTGGTAAATAATTCATCAGTGGAATTTTCCATTACATCCACAAAGCACACGTCAAATGCAAGAGAAGCAAACGTCTTCAAATGCACTTCTTCCCTTTAAGCAGGATCTTTTGCCTGAAACTCATTCCTCCCACTTTTCCCACGTTCACTTGAATGCAGCATCCCTTTCTCTCCCTCTCCCAAGCCCCCCCCTTTTGTGGGTGGAAAAGGGGGATTTAACTGGTGTGAGAGCTGGTGGCCAGTGGTTGTCTGGGAACAGCTGGATTCCCTGTGCTCTTTGTTTTTCACTGCACGATTTCCCGCGGCTCCTCGGTTTCGGCTTTTTAATTAAAAAAATGCAATAACTCACGGTGTGCACATTAGCATCGTGCACACGTGGTGATCCACTGCATTCAGCATCATTTCACCTTTAGGCCGACTGCAATACAGAAACAGGCGACTCTCTCCCTCCGTCACAGAGCGCTGAGGAAACTCTCCCTGCCTCATTAACGACTGAAACACAAAGCAAACCCTCCATCAGTCATGTTTACACTCGTGTAGCGTCCACCTCTCCCGGTAGGAAGTGGAGCAGCTGGGAGTCGTGGCCTCGTGCTACAGCAGCTCGCTCTCACTTGGGGGGACGGGGGGACGGGGGGGCCGGTGGGAGAGCAGACTCTCGCTGCACCGTAAATATTGTAAGGAAGCGCCGCGGCGAAGGAGCACAGGTGACTGAATAATTAATAGGAGCCCGTGTCTTTGACAGAAATACGTTGGAGGCCATTAGCTCTACGTGGCTGGAGAGAAGCGTATTTGTCAAAAAGGAAAGTAATGGTGGTGATTGATTTCTGGTATCGTTGCCAGGTTTGCAGCACTTATATCATGTGGCATCTATTAGGGAGGCGACTTCCTTAACTCAGGAAAGGCCGGGGTATCACAATTTAAACGGTCATCATTAATTGCCGGAGCTCGGGGAGTATCTCCGAACACCACGTGTGCTTCAGCTGAAACTCAGAGGAACTCAGTCTCCTGTGCACGCAGACACACACACACACACACAAAGAGAGACACACACACTCACCCTTATGTACAGTAGACATTTATTTACTTATTATCTCCTTTATACCGGATAGCATCTCCTCTCGTGTGACTGTCATGCCTTTTACAATGTCAATAAAACGGAGGTAAGTGCTCCAGTTTGTCCTCTTTGCAAAAAGCAGGAAGTTCAAATTCCGACTTCTCCAGCAACCTGCTTAGCAACCCTGGAAACCGTTTCACATTTGAATAATTTCTAATTTCTATGCTTTCAGTCGTGGTCGATTCGTCATCCTGGCGAGTTCTGAGGAGAAATGCTTAATGACATGGCAAATTATGCACTTATATCCATTCACACCAGGAGTTAACCAATCTGATGACTCAATGGCTTTGTCTTTGTCGGGTTTCTTTTTTATCGCACACCTTTCTCAGGTTGCTCTGTAGTTCGCTGTTTCCTCTGTTTCCTCTCGGTCGCTGTGTGACGAAGACGAGGTTGTTTATCTCAGCGCTTCGCCTCTTAAGAAATTCAGCCCGGGATGAAACGTGAGCTGTGGAAGACAGACGTAACGTCCTCTGGCTGCGTCCCAAGTGCAGGCGTCCATGACGTCTCTGTGAATATCTCTGTCTCCGTCCCAGGGAACAAGATGTAATGTAGATAATAATTATAACTTGGATGTATAAAGCGTCTTTCAGGTTATTCAAGGCCGCTTTACAGGTTAAGGAAAACAAAAAAACTTAAAAACTAGATAGGCCCAGTTCCCTCCACCCAACAGTTCCCTTATGAAACCACATTTCAAACCACTAGATCCATGATTCTCTGAGAAATCAAAATACTAGAAGATCTTTTTCTGCGTCCTTCCACCAGGTTCAGTGGTTAATCCATCCAGTAGTTGTTGATAATAATAGAGATAAAGGTCAAAAGCAGTTATTAAGGGTTTGTTTCATAGTGCAGAGAAATGGGCGGTTGGGGATCTGGTGGCGAGCAGAGCGGCGTCCGGGGCGAGTCCGGGCGTGGAAGTAATAATATGATCTAATAATCTAATCATAGCCTAACAGGACACTCATTCATATCACATCACGACACCCTGAGTGACGAGTGGAATGAAAAAGATTTTGGCCGGTAGCACCTGGAGTCAACATGTCGTAACTATGTCTGTCCACGGTTTAATTTAATTTTAAAAAAGGAATTAATTTTCTTAAATCACAAATATGGTAACAGGCTGAATCTGACACCGCCTCCAGTGAAATATATGTCACATTATTTCTCTGAGCAGATCTAATCTGGGGCTTCATGCACTTTCCCTTCTGGTTCTCCGGGTCGCATGCCTGTCACAGTGGATTGTCTGGGTTCTGGCGGCGTGCACTCTGGATACGCAGAGACAGACCGACAACTGCTGGCACACACACGCCATCTTGTCCGTGTTGTTTCCTCACCAGACAGAGAAACATGTAATTCAAGTCTGCGCACACCCAACACGTTTTTATTCCACGTGTAAATCTGTCTCAAATCGGATCCAGACACATTCAGATTCCGCAGACTTGTCATCGGCTGAGGTTGAGGCAGGACAGAGCTGTCAGATCCTCAGCGCCAGACACAGATGTGGTCCGACAGTCGGAGATCCAGCCCCAGCGTGAGCCGCGTAAACAACAAGAGCTGGAGGTGAAAGCAGGAAGTCGTAAACAGGATCGGGTTTCCTCTCGGTCAGGAAGCCGCTGTGATCATAAAACCACAAACCAAATATACCCCTGTTACTCAAATCTGCTTCCATCCCAATGAATCCTCCTGATCTCAGCCACACGTTGGTCGTTCTTGCTGGTTCTTCCCTCTATTTGTTACAGCAACTGAATAAAATTACATATTTCGATGCCCCAAGTTTCACTCGTTCAAGGATATTAGTACTCATACGTAGGATTTAATTCTGCACCAAATCCATGATGTTCATTGGGAGATCTGAAACTATGAGCGATACATACACATTTTTTGATTCTTGACTGAATCCACTTTTTTTCAGCTTTACACATTTGTGGTTTTTCTGGGATTGTAGCTCTATGTGTCACCGTACAGCAGCTGAAAAAGCCTACGCACCCATTAAACCACAATTAAATCCTCATTTTCCTTTTCTATATAATAAATTCCAGGAGAAATAAGAGGAATGTCAAAAACAGCCATTTCTCCAAATGTTTAGGAAAGCAATAACAACCTGGTTTGTGCAAATCTGAACCAAAATCAAATTGGTTCTTATTTGGGGCCCATGTCGAATCCTTCCACCAAGTTTCATGGAAAAATATGTTCTGTATTTTCTTTCCATCATCCTGCTGAAAAAGAAACCAACCAACAAATAAACAAACACACACACGGGGGTGAAAACATAACCTCCTTCGTGGAGGTCATGATGTAAATATATGTATTTTTATTCCAGGACACAAGGAAACAACAGCACAGAATATAACTTCATAATATTCGATATTTGAGACTGAAAATCATTCCCGCACACGTGTGAATCAATAACACACAAACAATTTACCACAAATTAACACGCGCTCAATATATTTAGAGAGGGTTCATTATCTAAAGTTATGCAAACATGCTTTAGATTGTAAAGTGTGGCATAATCATCCAATTAGTTTAATATGAAAATGCTTTAAAGGGGTCCAGCAGGAATGGAGTGATGGTTAGTGGTTAGAGAGTCGATCCATCATGTGTGTGTGTGTGTGGGGGGGGGGGGGACAGACCCCAGAACATCTGCTGCAGTGGCATCTGCATCCAAATGCTCTTTAACACCGTTTAACTCCAGGAAATGTAGCTGATTCTGTTATTGCAGATCACTTTAAAAGAGGAATACTCATCCTGTCAGTTTTATTTTTTCCTTCCTGTTATGAAACAAATGCCGCAGCGATCCATTCCAGAATGTCATATTCAGTTTGGTGCCACAGAGGGGGAGAGGGAGGAGAGAGGGATGATGACCATGACATAAATAAATCAGGATTGAGGTGAGAAGAAGCAGCTGTCCTGGTTTAGTCCGAGTTGAAAACTGCCCACCGACACGACAACTGTTCACTGCTAACTCCAGTCTGTTGGTCGTATGCCAAAACTATCGAGCAGAATTCCATGAAACTTGATGGATGCAGGGAGTTGTTTAAATGTCATTTCCTTGTTTTTAATTCCCTTAAAAGACGTAGAAATACACACCCTTATTTCTCCTCCTCTTATTTTTAGCAAGCAGCCTCCAAAGCCTCCGTCAGAATAAGCTCAGATTAATTCACGTCGTAGCTCCAGTACTTTGTAATACTTTGTGTGGCCCTTTGACTCTCGCCTGCGTCTTCAGAGGCGAGAAGATAAAGCCTTGATTGAGTTTGTTCTTCATTATTACTGTCGCAGCAGCACGAGGAAAATCTGCTCTTTGGTGACGTGTGTTGGAAACGAGCGACAGTTGTTTCAATTTGAATTATTTAAGGGTGAAAATCAATCCACCCAAACATTTTAAAACTTCTCACTCCTCTGCAGTAGCCACAGACAGTTTATACTGTGATAGAATATATCTTTCATGGATAAAGAAGGTTTAATGACAGGATTAGAGAAAAACAACCTGAGTTTAAACACACGATTTTAGGTTTAACCTTGTGGAAATATCAATTAGTGTGTTATTTAATAATTACCTTGTGAAAGCTGAGTTATATATATATCGTCAAACTATGAGGGACAACTCAGGTATCAGCACACACACTCTGCAACAGAAATGTCAAATAAAATAAAGTATGTTCAGTTTAATAAGACAAAATGATCCTTTATTAGTCCCACAATTGGGACATTTGCAATATTACAGCAGCAAGAGTCAAAAATAGGCATCAAAATAAGAAACGGGCAATTCTGAAGTGTAAGGACATGTGAAAACATATAGAAAACTAATATCTACAGTGTAAAAAACAAGAAACAAAATGTACAATGTGAGAATATCTACAGTGAAACACAGGTTTGGCTCCAGCATTTGATCCCTGAGATGAAACAAAACTCTGGCAGAGCATCAGTGGCCAGTCTGTAAAAAACTGGAGTCGGACGTGGAGTTGACTGTGAAACGAGTAAAAGGTGCGGAGGAAGATTGGCGGGAGGAGACTGAGCCGAGGGTCACGGCCCGAGAGGAGACAACACAACCACTGACCAAACACACAAACCTGAAACCAGGAAGTCATTTTGTTTCCTTGAATCGTTTCCTGCTGAAACTGATCTCTGGTTGATAAGACTGGGAGCTGTTTTACATAGTTAATACTGGCCCGGACAAAGAGGTATTTCATATTTGTGTTTCACGTTTGTGTGCTTCCTTGTGTGTCTCTCTATCCATGTGTCCTCTTTGAGCTTTTCTCGCACGTGTGGGTGTGTGTGCGTTGGCGTTGTCTTCCTCCCGCGTGCGAGCGAGCGTCTGAAAAAACGCTCTCGGCTGTGGGCGTGCTGCCGGTGGGATGGGTAAAACTACAGAGGTCAGCCATCACTTTGAAACATGCTGGTCCTTATCGCTGTCACGAGGCCTAATAGAGTAATGAATCAACATAAAGCCCGGGACCCTCCTGAACGGAGCGCTGCCTCCTGCAGCAACACTTGGTGCTTTACTGCGACTCCACTTACTGCCTCTGTAAGCATCTTTGGCCCTCCACCGTTGTTTATGGGCGGTTTAAGAAGAAGAAAAAAAAGCCCCTGAATTGCATCTTCGTGTCTGAGGTGCATTCACACATGAGCATCCCCCCCCACCCACCCCCACCTACCCCACTGCTGCCTCATCTTACACTAAGCCACTATGAAATAACTCCCGACCACGGACAAATGGGACGGAGGGTGTTTTTGAAGGGAAGGTAATAGACCACAAGAAATGGACCAAAGAATATTTGTGATCACCTCATGATCTCCTGCGTCGGCTTTATAAACTTTGTGAGTTATCGGAGGAACAAAAGTGAAAGAAGACCAACAACAACAATGTGATTCACACGAGGAGAGAATTGGGACGATAAAAAAGATTTTGGGGGAGAAATGAGCTGCCGGGAAGGAAGCGAGTGACGGACAAAGTTTGCTTTCAAATGGCGGAGAGACGAAGTTTGGTGTGAAACTTATTAGGTTTTCAAAAGCTGCTTTTCAAACATTTCTTCCTTTGGTGACAGCTCCTGTGCACATGCGTCGCTCGGTATCATTCATTAAGATTTGTCGACTCACAGCGGGCGACACCATTTCAAATCAGTTCCCTCTATTATCGAGAGATGTGAAGTTGCCTTGAATATTCACACTAACATCAAAGGATTTATAAAAAGGAACTTCGTAACGAGATTGTGTCATCCAGTGTTGCACAGTTTTAAAAGCAGATCATTCTGAAGATACATCTCCAGCCATCAAATACAGAGTTTCTGGCTTTATTGAGCTTGGTTAAAGCTTAATTAAGTCAAAAGTGAAGCCAAAGCATCTCAATCGCCCCCTGGTGGTCAAGTAAATCTCTCTCAAATGTGGTTTCTGTCATTTTAGGTAGTTCTTCATCTTCATAATCTATCTAATGCATGTTTAAGTGTTCGTTTTTAAAGTATTTGTGGTTTTAATGACACCAAATTACCAAGATGCGTACGAAATAGAAAAGCAGTTGCTCAAGATTGAAATGAGCAAATATCAGAATCATTCTGTTGTCACCAAAATCAATGAAGTACTTAAATATATATCCAGGGAGAAGCTAAGACTGATCATCTGAGCCGTGTCTTGACCCTTGAACCATGTTAAATAAATGATGGCAGCACCAGCTCCATTCATTAGTGTTTGACCCTGGGCTGTTTCAGGCTAACTGAGTTAACTGAGCCCACAGATCCTCCTTCACTCTGCATGTGTGTGTTTTCATGCTTTTTACAATCAACCACACCAGCTGAAATAAAGCAGAGTTTATTCTAAATACACGAAGCAGGTCAGATATGAACGTAAGTCACATATTAAACGTGTTATTTACTCACTAAGCACCGGCTCTCCGTACGGATCTGACACCGGATCAGTCCTATCTTGGATATCAGCCCTGAAGACAAAGAACAGCATCTGCTTTTCATACATTGTGCTCTTAATTCCATCTCTTTACCTGCACTGCAGATATTTTTAGCTCTTATAATGCTCACGCTCATGCGCTCCATCCTTGGCCTCGAGTCATATTCGATGTCATCTCGCGTGCTGAGCAAGTCGCTGTGCATTCAATCTGCACGATGATGCTTTCATGATACGAGGCTCGTATGTAAAAAAAGGAAAACGTCGGCACAAATTGGAAATGTAAGCAGCCTTCAAAGGGAATACATTAACCAATTCCCATTGGGTTTGAAACGCAGTTTTTTAAATATTTTGTATTCTGCAGATGCTCAAACATTGAAGTTCTTTTTTTAAATATCAAAAGAAAAATGGCTGCCTGCGAAGTGAAGCAACACTTTAATCCCTCTCTCTCTTCTCTTTGTTTTTCTTTCATCCTCTTTCTCTGCGCTGCAGTTTCGAGCGGTCGGAGACGACTCAGCATTTCTGTCTCGCTCGAGATCTGCTCATGGAATTTTAACAATAGCTTTGCTCTAACGTGGCTTTAAGGAAACGACATGAACGTCCATACTACATCCAGTGTATCTGCATCTGAGCGTTAGAGGTGTTTTCTAGCCTTTAAATCAATACGTCTCCGTTTCTAATCGATTAAACTTGGCTCTCAGCACCGATTTTGCCACAACCTGCAGATAAGTCTTCAATTCTGCTCTCATTAGAGGTTCTGCCGTGTCACTACCTGAAGAGTTTGACCTTATGTGTCCATGCTGTCGTCACTTATTAACGTGAACAAATAAAGATCTGAGTTGTTTGTAGAAAATGTTCTTTTGTCACCTTCAGTCTGAGTAGTTTTAAATTTCAGGAAATACTCTCTCTGCTTATTTCTGCTAAATCCTGTGACATTGCATTAACTCGTTAGCATGGCCAAGCGTAGTCAAAAGGGATAATAGATTGTTCTGTTTTTGCTTGGTTTTAATCGCTGCTATATACATGCCAACATCAAACATTTATTGAGGTTGGTTAAAACACAACTTGATCAACACTTTGAAGGAAAAACAGCTACAGAGTCACAAAATGGCCTCATGAAGGAGGAGCACAAATAAAAAATGACCACGAGAAGATGGCTCTCCAAAAGTTAGGCCACAGCGTCTCAATTGCCCCCTGGTGGCCGGCTGCAGTAAAGCTCATAAACCCAACTTCATTTCATGTTAGTGGACGGGACATGGCCCAACTTTTACTTTTACACACAACAACACACACACACACAGATGTTTTCCTTGTTAATGAATATTTCTGTGGACTCTTCAGGTTAAACTCCCCGGTCACCACCTATTCCAGAAAATCTCTGCACCTTAACTCTCTCACTGTATATATTGTTTCATTTTAAATAGTTTTATCTATATTTATATATACATATATTTTTGTTTAATGTCTGATTGTTATTTATGTGCACCAACCACACCAAGGCAATTTCCTGTATGTGCAAATATACTTGCCACTTAAAAAGAATTCTGATTCTGATTCTGATTCTGATTCTCAAAGGTGAAACACATTAAATAACACAACCAGTGACCACGCTCCCAGCACGCGGTGGAACCCTCCCGCCCTCGCACCCCCGGCTCTGGAGGCGTGTGCACCCCCACCCCTGTTGAATCCCGGTCTCACATCTCGTACCTCACTTCCTGGCCGCGCCGCGTCGGAGGAGAATTACAGAGATCCGTTAACACGAGGGTGATGCTCACAGCGGCGGCACTTACCCTCTTATCAAAAACCCGGCGTTGCCTTTGAGAGGAGAACATAATGCTTCTGCCTCTGATTGTTTGGTTGTGCTTCTCTGTGTGGCTCAGAAGAAGAGGCATGCAGTCTGGCATGCACATGCGCTTGGCTTCTCTCCGTGGAGACACATAAATCCTTTTACACGCAGTCCTGCCAAACCACCCTGTAGGCAGGCTTTGCATCTGAAATGTACAATTAGTTCTCCCTGTTTGGGTTGAATGCAACATTTGGGGAAACATCAGGCCCGGGGGGGGGCAGCGCGCGGAGAATGGCGGCAGCGACCTCATACACTGTGACTCCTTGTTATTTATTCTCTCTCTCTCTCTCTCTCTGTGTGTCTGTCTTGCTCTTCCCTTTCATTCTTATTTTACTCCCTCTCTCTCTCTCTCTGTTGCATATCCTGAGATGAACTGGGAAGTGAGTCTTCACCTGGAGGCGGGGAT
The DNA here is from genome assembly GCF_963576545.1 of Limanda limanda. Classification (NCBI taxonomy): domain Eukaryota; kingdom Metazoa; phylum Chordata; class Actinopteri; order Pleuronectiformes; family Pleuronectidae; genus Limanda; species Limanda limanda. Next base: position 4,789,253 of record NC_083644.1, read on the forward strand.
GAGGTCCGTCTGCAGACACGTCTTCATGGAGGCTTCATTGACTGCGGTATGTGTTTTGGCAGAAGCGTAAACACCCCCCGCCCCCCCCGATCCGCCCGGTCAGGGTCGAGCGAGTCGACGGGATAAACGGAGCTACTTCATCTAAGCAGCAGGACCAGCAGCGAGCGCTGTAGAAGCAGCTGTGGGCCAGGAGCAGGTCTGCTGGTATTACCTGCTGCCAGCGCTGACCCCTGGCGTCTAACCCCCCCACCCACCCGCTGTGCCTAATCTGCACCGACATTAATACAGGCTGAGTTGGCTCACCACGAGGCGGTTAGGGGACGGGTCTAATCTGGCTAAGTGTTCCGCTGGCGAATGGAAGAGCCTGTTTTGTAAACTCCGAACGAAGGATTAGAATCTAGTTCAACATGCTAAATGGTTGTGTTGTGTTGAATTCATTTTTCAGCCTCGTGTTTGTGAGGGATTTTTTTTTTTTTGAGTGAGTTTTCCATTTTTCACATCCGCCTACAAGGACTGAAAGATTTTTTTTTTTGGAACAATTTAATACTGAGGGGAAGCTGCCTGGAAATACATCTAATTCTACCTCCAGTTATTTTGTGCTCCTCTTATTTATCTGTATAGATGCTGCAAAAAAATATACAAAATAACATTTACACTGGTGAGAGAAAGGGATTGAACCCTTTGGTCTCATCTGCATTCATGTACACAGACGTCTAGCAGTGGGAGGCTGGCTGAGATTAATCCAAAACCACAATGCAGCGGCTTGTACAAACAGCTGAAGGTTTATTATTGGTGATGGACAAACATTTGTGTTCATGAGTCACCCACACACACAGATCCCAGTTCCTTGTCCACCGCAGGAAACCAGAGACAAAGCCACTGAAACCAGTTTGCAGAAGAGCACCTCGGGAACTGTTGTGTTTAGTTAAACATGAAACCAAGAAGACTTTTAACGACACCACATTATCTCACAGGGAACTTTCTCTAACCTCAACTGCTGTGAGCATCCATAAAGTAAATCTAAATCACAAGCTCGTCTTCTTCACCTTAACAAAAGCACTTTTTGTTGCTAAAACCCGAAACTCTGACAGTGTGGGTGTCTGCTCCCGTCTCTGCTGTGACAGTTGTGTACTTTATGCACTTTTCCGCCTCAACCACCTCCGGGCAAAATCTGCTGCTGTAAATAAACGTGGCGCTTCATTAAAATCCAGAGATTCTTGAGTGGGTGGCTGTCAGCCAGCTGAGGCCGAGCAGGACAACGACCCGACTCGTTACCAGAGTCAAACAAAGAGAATCAGACCTCGACCTTGACCTTGACCTTTGAGGTTAAATGGTTGTGTTAGTGAGTTACTTTTATTTTCTATAATTAGTGCTAGAAATTATATAAAAATTGTATCGATGAATGAACCTTAATAAATTGAATAACGAATGCAAAACTTGTATTTAAATTCTCTTTTCAACAAAGGATAATTAATTATGAATAAAGTGGTAGTGAACCATCAATAGTCCACATGAAAATGAATGGTAGAGATACAAATTAGAAATTGCACCGAGCCTCAGTGACTGTTTTTCCTTGGTTTGTGTGAGTTTATCTAGATAAAAATAAAAGTGTCTGTAAATAAAAACTCTTGAGGATATTTTCATGCACTTTTGTGAAGGCCCCTATCTTCGGTATCAGACTGTGACACCAGTGCAACGTCCGTCACGCTTCACAAAGTGTGTACGTGCAGATGTGGGGGGGGGGGGGGGGGGCTGCTCATGTCCAGACGTTGTGTTCACAGCTGTACATTCCTGTGACTCCCTCAAGATGATTGTTATCGTGCAACATGTCGGACGTTGACGCGTTTCCTCATCTTACGTACGTCCGATGACCTCGAGTAAGTTTTTATTTTCGTTTTCATTCTCACTTCCCTGATGAAACAGTGTCGTTACTTTGCACACACACACACAAAGACAGACACACACAACGACACACCGCAAAGTAGTGAGACTAACCACTCATGCTTAACTGGATCGACTCCATGCTCTCTGCTCACATTTCCTCGAGGATACTTAGCGTATTCATGGACTCTTATCCCCACGGAAAACACATCAGGAAGGAAATGAAGCCGACTGAGGTGCGGGAGGAAAAATGAGCAGAATTTCCTTTATTTCTTATCCACAGGCGACAATGGGCCGAGTCACTGAACAAATCCCGAAACCGTTTCACCTTGAGCGGCGGCGCTGCTCCTCAGCTCGGATCGGAGCGTGTCCGACTGTCGACTGAGCAGACGATATATTAAGCAATGTTGAATCTTTTCCAAAGACCTGGACCGTGCGGTTCTGAAATGTGATACAGCTGATGAAAGCGGCGCTGGAAATTGGAGGAGGGACGGATTCAAATGTTCCAAATCTGGTTTTATCAGGTCACTCACGCATTTCCACGGCAATCAGACAGAAAGAGAGAGAGAGAGAGAGAGAGAAATTAAATCACAATTCTTTCGAGCAGAACTTTAACAAAACATAAAGCGGATATCCATTTCTATAGGAATCCTCACAGAACAGACCTTACATTCAACACACAGGCCATCAGGATCCTGTGAGGAGAATATCACCCCTTTAATACGCCGTGTATCAGTGGAAAGTGTTGAGAAGAGCGAGCGAGCGAGCGGGAGAAATCCTGCGTAATTGGCCTGAGGTTGAAAGGAAAGAAAAGTCCAGAAGAGAAGCGTGCATACGTTTTTTTTAATGAATCAAACGTGATGAAAGGCGAGAGCATCTTTTCAAAGACACACATGTTTTAATTGGTCTTCTCAGAAGAGGCTTTCATCTCCTCCTCTTCTGATTCAGGCGCTTTCATTAGACGGCCCTGCGAGGTGCGTGGTGTTGACAGTAATCCCGTGATACGTGATGGAGATAAAATAACTCGGGGTTTTTCGGCCATTTAAAACCAGCTCCTACGTGTTCTGTTCATCCAGAGAGAGAGGAAGACGTGAAGGGAACAGCTGAGCGTACAGATGCAGGCAAGCAGCATGGACTCAGCCTTTCAGTACAGTAGCTGCCATGTCCCTGTTCATTCTGATAAAAGGTGGAGCAGCAATAATCTTCATCAATGCAAGTGGAGACGAAGAGCAATCAGGGTTTTTTTTGAAGAGTGATTCCAGGAATGTCGCAGCTCAAAATAAAATGAAATTGGTCATGCTAAGATCTTTAGACACTAATCTGCATGTTGCTATAAAGCGCAAGTGCTCCAGTTCTACCGAGAGGAATTAGTTTGCAATTACTGCGGCTTGTTCCCGAGCGGGAGAGATTTCCGACGGCGCGGCGAAAGAGGATTTCAGCAATTTCAGAATTTTGTAGGGAGATGGGAACAAAATGTTTCTTTCCTATTCCTTCATTGGATGAAGATCTTGTTCAGCGGAAGGAGGGAGATTCCTGATTCTGCTCAGTTTCAACAGCAGGAAACACATTCACTAACATGTTCATACACTCATAAGCTGTTTTCAGACATGAAATCTGTGTCTGGTTGTTTCCTGTAGTTTATCTTTCTCATATGAAGAACACAGCAGGAGACTGAGCAGGTCAGACACATTCAGAACAAGAGGAGAATGGCCCTCGACATTTGGAGCAAGCGATGGATTCTGGGTAGATTGTACTGGAGGCGGGACTTGATGTGTACGTTTAGCTGCGGTAATCTTATTTATCGACACCAGAGTCGGCCTTTATCAATAAAAGTTTTCAGAATTTGTTCTCTTTCCAACTCTCAAATCTTTGTCTGCATCCTTTACGTATTTAGTCATTTTTCATCCTGAGATATCTGTGTTTTTACTGAGTTTTTGTATTTGTATATATGTTCAGATATGTGACTTACAAGCACGTGTTGGTTGGAAGACTTTAGATCACTGCTTGGATCATAAGGAGTTAAAACACTATAACATAACGGTGCTAAACTTTAAAAGCTGTTGAAAGAATCTTAAAATCAATCTTAAACTCTATTATTGATTTATGAGCCGTATACAAAGTTGATTAAGAAATATTGAAATACTTAAATTGGAGTAAGATTCCTCTCTGTGGCTGCATCAACATGAAATTAAACCATTATTTATAACAATATCTATATTCTCACAGATTGTGTTGTTATTATTAATGTGCATTATACACAGTCTATTATTTAAAAAATTACATCTTAAAAAAACACTCACTCCAGACGGATGTGTCCGGGGTTAAATAAGATCTAACGTGGTCGTGTTCGGCGGTTCCCTGTGCCGTCACGATGATGACACGCACACACACACACACACACACACACACACACACACACACACACACACACACACACACACACACACACACACACACACACACACACACACCCCTTGCTGGCACCGCACGTTCCCTGCACCTCACCCTGTTTGCTGGTGACAGATTGACACCAGGGTGTGTATGTGTGTGTCAAGCTGTGCCAGGGGGCTGAGGCGGGGGGGCTGAGGCGGGCGGGGGGGTGTTGATCAGTGAACTGACTCATCTCTGACCTGCTCCACCTAGCAGAGAGCGCTGATTCGGCCCCGACGTCCAGAAATAGATACGATCAGCATCATCGCTCCCAACGCTGCTGCAGGTTAATGGTGCTAATGGTTATTTGCATATACATCATGTAAATACTGTATATATATATATATATATATATATATATATATACTGTGCATGATGCTGCTCTTTGATACAAGCTGGTACAGAGGGAATATTACACTTGAATATGATAAAGATCTTAATCCTAGAGAATAAACTCCTCACTGATCTTTAATCTTTTCTTATAATCCCTAATGTTGTTCTGATTGTCAGATTGCAGATTTCAATGTTTTTGTATCTGTTGCTAATTGTATTTGTGCACTGAACAGAAAAGTTTTATTTTAAACCAAAAGAGAAATCAGAATAGAAAAGACACAAGCAGCGTCTGCATCTGTGAAACCTAGTTTTCTTCGGTTCAGTCGATTTATTCAACCGTGGTCTGATATTCTGAGTCACTGTTTTGTTATTTCATCACGATTTCAGAGTCGTGACTTCCACTGAGTTCATGTTCTGTCTTCGTCATTTTGACTTCAACTGGATTCAGTCAACACAAACACTGAAGTGCTTTTACTTTGAAACAGGTAGAGGAAGTGTTTATTTATGATTGTGACACATTCCACAGATATAGACATTAAATAAAAGGCTTGTGGCTCCTCCCTGATAATCCAGATGTTCCACGATGTGGCCAAGACATGAGCCACACGTCCCTTCAAAGATAGAAAAGAAAAGGAGACATAATCTGCTCATATACAGATTAATAATAAACTGTGATGTCACAATGGTTTATCGACTAAACCAACACGACACACACGAGTGAAAAGAAACACTGAAAAAGCCTCATATGTCTCCTTTAAGATAATAAACACATGCTGACAAACAAACTGAACAATATATATGCCACATCCACCGTAGTTTATATAGTGTGTGATTAATCGTGCACAGCTCGTCCTTTATCTAGAAAAACCTCAAGTAAGAAACGTGTCATCGTTTATCATTAGGATCCATAAATAAGCGTAAAGCTCAGCGTGTTCCCTTTTCTCCACATGATAACGACTTAAAACGGATATGATGAAGGTATGATTTCTTAAAGGCACCATTATGCTAAAGCTTCACACTCCACACGTGGTACAAATTAATTCTTTACGGTTCTGTTAGTGTGAGACGAAGCCTCCTGCCGGGCTCCAGTCTCGTTAGTTTCACTTTTGACTCTCGTTCGATCTGAGTCTGCAGAGAGAGAGACAGTGATGCTCCTCGGATGTGATTTCAAAGTGGATGAGAAGTCGTGGAAGTTGTGTTGATTTATGCAAAACCTTAGAATACAACTCCTATTCAGAGATAACACGTCCAGAGTCCATGAAAACAAATATGTGCACAAAGATTCAATGCTTTGAAGGGTAAAGGGGTTGATGGATTAAACGTGGTTCATCCGCTCACGTTAAGCAGATCTGTGATCAAGTGACTGTGGAAAAAACACCTGACACATGAGGCAGTTGGATGTGGAAACGCTTTTCCCCACCGAAGTAGAGACGTGGTGACAGAATTCATCTCCATCCAGTGACTTTGTATCTTCACCTTTAATATCTGTCGAGCGATCTGTGACGCCGACTGTTTGAGTGACGAGAGCGACGAGCGGGAGGAGAACCTTCATCATTTATACATGAAACAAACACACGTTAAGACAGATGTACGACCCATATTATAGTAAACTGAGTATTAAAATGTCACTAAATGATGAAATGATCATGAAAACGTTGTCAGTTTTGATCATACATCGTAAAAAGGGCAAAATTATCGTGCAAATGTGAAAATAATCGTACGTTTGGGCGACTAAAGGCTGTTTTATTGTTTCACAACGAGACATCATTGGTCGACCGGCTGAGTTTTGCAGTTTTTCAGCTGTAGATTCTCCCTGCAACCATCAAACATGGCATTTTTGCAAAATAACTCACAATTAATTCCCCATCCTGTCAATGTAGCAGCTCCTGGCTCTGATCAGACGATCCTGAAACGAATCCGAGACGAGTGCAGAGAGGAATCATCAGCTCAGGTCTCTCCTCCTCCGTGTGTGCACAGCGTGTGGAGCCGAGCTGTGGAGCCGAGCGGCTTCTCTGTCTCTGACATGACCTAAAGTGATGGTTGCAGGGATTTCCTCTCACCTCTCCGCCCTCCCGCTCCCTCAGAGGCAGATTGACTGCTCTGACAGGTGGTGCTTTTTTCCCGAGGATTTGGTCTTAGGCAGAGCTGGAGACTGACACTCGTGTGGAGTGTATTACTCTCAGGTCTGTGCCCCGGCTGTCACTCTCACTTTCAGGAATAAAGGCCACACCACGGCCACTTCAGCTCAGGGAGCCGAGCTGACAGACGAGATCGAGCCGGAGCCGCTGAATCCGAGGATCTACATATTTATACTAAATGTCTCTCAGATCCAACCTGTCGCCACGTTTAAAGGACAATGTCACCCCCCCCCCCCCCCCCGTGCAGACGGAGCGTGGCACTCCATTCCCTTCAGAGCAGATAAAGAAAGATTCATGGAGGGACATTCATTAAAGTGACATCCCGCGTCGGACAATAGGACGATTTAGCACTTTGTTCCCCGTGCGAGCTGTGTGAACGGTGAACCGTGGACAATATGCTGCAGGGAGCCGCCCCCCCCCCCGCTCGGAGCCAGACAGCAGGTCATAGGTGTGCATGGTTTGCAGGTGATTCACGGCTGACAGGCGGCGCACGGCGAGCGATGCACCGGAGTCAGGAGCCGAAGCAGCGGCGTCTTCACAGCGATGCAAACAAGGTCACTGCTCCGAGCTGTTTGTGAAATTAATGCTCATCTATAAATGTCACGTGAAAAGTTCAGGGAAACTCTTTTGTAAGCAAATCACAGTGTCATAGGTGGAGCCAAACAGTTTGAGCATCTTTTCAAAAGGAAATAATATTAAAAAACGTGAGAGACCAAAGAAATTATTTAATCAAATTCTAATCTTAGAATGTAAAGACCTTAAAATTGTAGAGAAACACAACAGTTCACAAAATGAGCACTTTCGCGACTATGGAGGGAAACAACAATTACACAACAATTATTATTTTACAGAAGCAATTCCTCTTCTTCATGTGTTTGCTTATGGCGGTTTGGGAAACAAGTTTTTGGTGCATCACTGCCACTTTCTGAGCTGGAGAAAAAACACACGTGGAGGAGGAACGACTGTTTAGCAGCGACAAACTAAAAATAAGAAAAAGAATGTTGTCACGGCTAGGGTTGCAAAATTCCGGGAATATTCAAAGTTGGAAACTTTCCATGGGAATTAACGGGAATAATGGGAATATACGGGAATTAATGGGAATTAACGGGAATTAACGGGAATTAACCGGAAATGTTGTGGGCAATTTATACTAACTGTATTTACCTTGTCATATACAGACATAAATATAAACATTTTGTTTTGTCATAGGCTGATTTGAGCCCTGAGGAAACTTTGGGCACTGGACTATATGCTTCTGCATCGTTGTGTCATTCTTAACATAGGTCTTTGCACAGTATTTGCTAATGTACACAGCCTTTCCTTCTACATTGGATGGGGTGAAATGTCTCCACACATGAGATAGTGCACGTGGCATTGTTCTGTAGAATAAGATGAGAAAAAGGTTTGTAAAAAAACACTAATGCAATGCCAGAGATATAAATAGTTAGCCAAACAATTGGAATAGTCTGTAAAAATATTTTACAATTGATGGATAAATGAATGGAAATAGGCTAGATGAACAGATGAACAATCCTCAATCAGCATGCTAATATATTTTCTCCAGTAATATCATAGAAACTTACCTGACTAGTCCTTCACTCTACAGCAGGCCTCAATAGCCCTGCTATATACCCGGTGGGCTCACTTCCTGTTGAGGTCGGTTCGAGTAGCATGAGGATTATTTTGTAAACCGCTGATATTAAACTCACTCGATATGGATTTCTTTTTGGATGTGCACCTAATTACAGATGCACACAAACATTTGAATCCCTAAAACATCTATGATTGTCTTCATCAGAATCCGCGAGCTGCTCTCTCACACAGCACGAGAACAAAACACCCAAGACCAGGGGGAAATAGAGAGAGAAACACAAAACACACAGTTTCTCCCGCGTGATAAAGGGCTTTCAACATTTCACCTTAGGTTTTACCGCCCAATAAAGCAGCTTACATAATCTGATTAAACTGTCGGCCCTTTAGCGGTTCTCCCGGGGACCTTTCTTTTATGTGCACTGTAAACCACCCGGCCCACCTGTCCTCCAGATCTCAGCTCCTGTGGTGAGAGCAGGAAACTGCAGTTCTCCTTCCAGGTCACACGAGAAAGAGAAAAGGGAAAGTGGGAAGAGTATCTGCAGACTCAGGTACGTTTTTACAGCAACGTACGAATGTGCAACGTGCAGATTTAACACGTGAAGCCAACATAATTGCCAAAATTGTGTTATTAAAATAAACGTTGAGATTTTCCTGCTGTGTTCTTCATGTGTGAGAGACAAACTCAGACATATTCACAACAACACAATCATGTCTGTAGCGTCCAGATTTAATACATATATATTGTTTTTCCTCTGAGTAAAAACTCTGATATTTGTATTCTCAGAAACATTCCCAGAAAGCAGCTTTACCTTCATCACAGAGATGAACATTTTCATGCACAGCAGGACATTTTTTATTCTTGAAAAGGAAAATGAATGCAAATTGTTTTAAAATTGAATCACAACTTTAAAGCAAATTTTACAGCAACGTACGAATGTGCAATATGCAGATTTAACGCGTTTAGCCAACACAATTGCCAAAATTGTGTTATTAAAATAAATGTTGAGATTTTCCTGCAGTGTTCTTCATCATCAAAAGACAAACTCAGCACAGACGTATTCACAACAACACAATCATCTCTGTAGCGTCCAGATTTAATAGATATTTTATCCTCTGAGATTTGTATTCTCACAAGTAGCCCCTGAAAGCAACATTTTCATGCACAACAGGATCAGTTTTTTTTCTTGAAAAGGAAAATGAAGCAAATTGTTTTAAAATTGAATCACAACTTTACTTTCTCACCTGTAATCCAAAACCTAATGTTTTATTTTGAAGAGTCACCGCTGATCTTCTCATATTTTCTTATTTTTTGTCCTCGCGCTGTGGTAAAAAGTAATATTCCCACGTTGGCCAAGAATCCCTCACTCATAACTGCAAATGCAATTTCTTTGCTGATTTCTGAGGCGTGTGCGCTCCCTGTCAGATTCTTAAACCCAATCCACCCCTGATTTATTCTGTATTTTGCCAGCTCATTTAGCTGTGAGAGCCACAGCTTCACAGATGCATCTGTCTCCATCAGGTCCAGCATGTGCAGCTCTCTGACATCGGGAGGCTGCTGAGGGAGGATGTGGGCTCAGGGCTTTGAGTCAGGACCAGTCAGGACCAGTGACTCAAGGGGCCTGAAACTGTTTAATTGAATTTATTCATAAGTTAATTAATTAATTTAACTAATCTAGCGACAATTTAAAAGCAAAACCTCAAATCTTCAAGGAAATTGAGCAGAAAGAAGAATAATCAATGAGAAGAATAATTTAAGTCATGACCCTAGAATCCTGGAATTCACTTTTACATTTATGTATTTAAGGAAGTGGGACCTCAAGTGAGAATCAAACAGATTGGATTATTTAAAGGATTAAACCTTGGAGCTGCACCATCTTGTTAAAGGGGGATTAGATGACACTTTATTGTCAGGATCTTTTCTGACAGTTCTCCTGCATCCGGAGACGTTGCCCATTCCCCAACATAAAGACAAACATATATTTACACAACAGAACAAAACAGAATTCCTTTAACATTCAGTGCTTCGACCACACCGGGAATCTAAGAGCTCAGACTCTGATTTAACAAGTTGACAGACTGAGGAACAAAATAATTCTTCAGGAATCGGCTTTAAACCCAGTTTCTCCCTGTGTCTGTTATACTAAGATCTGGGGAAATAGGTCACAAAATAATGTCAGACTTTACCAAAGTGCTTTAACAAAAAATATCTTGTTTTAGTGAAAGCACAGCAGAACCACGGCTCGAGATAAGACGTACAGTACGTCACACTTTCTGTGCAGCAAATGTTTTTATCGCACCACTCAGGCAATGAAGAGAAATGAGAATTCACAGCCGAAGGAAAAACACGAGTTGAAGCCGAGCAGACTCACACTCGGTGATAACGTACAGAATGTTTTCCACGTCTTCCTTCCAGTGGTAAACGGCAGATCCGCTAAGAGCTTTTCCTCCAATGCAAAAAAATTATTAGAGTTCACTTAGTCACGGGTGGGGGGGGGGGGGGTGGGGGGGGGGGTGGGGGGGGTTGAATCACGGGCCAGAGCAAGTGTTTTCCACTGCAACAGGAGATTAAGCTCCCTTCTGTCAATTTGAAAGGCTCATCTGGGGGTTTTGGAGAGATTGGCACATCAGTCTGAAGGATTTCATCACGGCAGTGTGGAGGAAATGAGGTTTACACCCCCCACCCCACCCCCCCCATTGTCTCCCCTCAGCTGCGGATTCCTTTATTGCGTCTCCGGGCTCCAGACGAGGTTTCAGTCTGCTCAGGTGTGTCAGGAATCAGGATCTAAACCCAGACACAATCTTTTAGTCATAAAAACAACAAGTGGATGTTCATCATTTCCCCCAAATATTCTCATAATATTCTCCATCGTGACACGCGTGTACGCACAGTGTGATTTCATCTCCTGACAATCATCTCCAACTGAGCGACACAACAAAACAAATCACGATAGGAGAACTCCCACCGATGTGTTTGTCTGAGTCTTTCATTTGTTTCCGAGGGCTTCGAGTTGCAGTGATTTCAAAAATATTCCTTTAACAAGACCAACGAGGCTTTGAGACAAAACTGTTTGTGTAAAGATCGACGACACGTCTCCACTTCCTCCAATTATCCGGGAAATGAAACCAATGTAATGTTTTGAAAATGCCAGAGTCTGTGGAGCCGCAGCCTCGAGGTCGTATCGCTCCGAGTTAAGGTCATGTATTAAAACTAAATCTACTATTAAATCCAAAAAGTTATAAACCAAGGTTATTACTGAATGTACTCGAACGTGAATCAGTCCGGTGAGAACAACTGAAAATTTTAGAAATCATTGAAATCATTAAAGCTGGAGAGTGATTAGTTGATTGGAGTCACTTGTGCTAATCAGTCCCGTTGAAGCAGCATCTCTACACTCACCCTTAGTCTGACATGTATTTGGACTTTTTAGTTTGCTCCGTGTCCCATTTGGTAACATGGAGGAGGCAGGATTTATGACCTATACTGCAGCCAGCCACCAGGGGGCTTTCTTGGAGAGAGGGCATGTTGTCGAAAACAAAAAAAACAATCTCAAACATTTCCCTCAAATAAAAACAACAAAAACTACTCATGTACTTGAAATGGAAATAAAAAAACTAAATTAAATAAATTTTTTTATAAACTATATAAACTCCGGCTCTTATGAATACTGTATAATGTTAAATTTGTTTCTTATCTAATTTATTAGCTTAAAAATCAGGACTGAAACTGGATTCTCTCAAATTTTCAAACCAGTAGTTGGAGACGTTTCAATTAAAACCTCAAAACTTAACATCATAATGGTAAAAATTTGTAAACTTCATACCCAAATCCATCATCCTCTACCTCCCCAGGGCTCCGATGGTTGAAAGAAGTTGCCAAAGAAGGAAATGATCTCCTCTCTGACCCCGTGAGGGTCACAGATAAAGTGTCACGCTTCACGTAGGATTGATTCCTCGCTGCACTGGGTTCCACCTCATATTGAAACTGGTAATTAAGTTTAGGATTCACCTCTTCCTCTCTCCAAATCCCTTGAAAACCAAACACAATTTCCAGGCCTCCGCCAATTCCAAGATTGAGTTATTTCCCTCATGGTGAATGAACTGTTGTGGACAATTGTTGTGGCAAGAACTGGGAACAGAGACTTTTCATCCTGAGCAGAGACTCTGTCACAGCAGAGGAGCAGCGGACGCTTGGCAGAACAGCCACTGTGAGACGGCTCCGGTCATTTGTGAGCAGAGAAGACGAGAGCAACAGGTTTCCCCTGGAGAGGAGGCTGGGACAGAATCCAGTGTCTGAGCTGACGACTGTGTTCGGCTTCATGATGGAGCGGCAGCGGCAGCACACACGTCCAAGGCTGCATTTTAATTCTCTTCAGCTTTCTCGGCTTCTTGAACCAAAACCAACATACACAACATATCTTTGAGAGTTTCATACGAGGAAATTGAAGTATATGTGACATTTGGAACTGTGATTTAATTGGAAGGATGGAGATCACGACACTGTGAACTAGGTTGGCTCCAATATGAGCGTATGCCTCTGCTATTTGTATTTGAAACAGCACCAAATTTCACACATTTGTAGGAACATGCCAGAATTTTTCCTCCACAACCATGATTTTAAAATAAAAAATCCTGGATCTGCCCCTTTGTGTCCCATCCTTCCACACTGTTTCATACAAATTTGCTTGTTATGCAGATTCAATCTCACTAGATGTTGTTTTTTATTTTAATTGTACACTCATAAATATATTTATATTATGAGAAATGTACTTATATTATGAGAAATTTACAGAAATGCTGAAAAACGCCATATCTCCCAATCTCCTAGTGTGTTTAAAGAAATCCAGGATCAGCACCTAGAGCCGTGTTCTTTTCTGATCTGTATCATCAACATGTTCCACGTTACCTCTGGTAGTCACATTCATACAAATCTAAATAATCTGTGACACACAGACATGCTTCCAGTTAAGGGGTCGTCATCAAAGTATCTTCATTAAAACTAATTATCTGAAGCGTTTCATGGAGCGAGAGCGATCGTAAAACCAACGTGTTTCAGGTCGTTGCTTCTCGATCGCACTCGGCTCAGAGTCACAGTCTGAAGAAGAGACTCATGTGCAGCTGTTTGCCAGTAGATGCATGATGATGCATGCATGGAGGAAACGTAACTGGTAGTACACTCTGGGTTAATGGGTCTAATGTGCCCAACAAAATGCTTGAAGTGTGTAAAACCTTAAAAAAGAGAGAGGGGGGGGGGGGGGTTGCAGTGTGTATTTGATGTAGTGAGCAGTTGGAGAGAGGCTGCAAGTTGTGGGGTTATTAATCACACCCCTGTGTTCCACGAGTGAGCACTCTTGCGTGGCGCAGCGAGGTGCACTGTACATTTCATCCCCCTCTGGAAAGCAATTTATCGGAGCTGGTTCATTCTGCAGAGGAAGGAGTGGAGGGGGGGTGGGGTGTGGGGTTGTTAGATTTACTCAGTCACTGCGACTATTTATGAACTGTGTGTGTGAAGAGTTGCAGGAAGATCAGAGCTGCAGTGAATGGAGCGCAGGCGAACTGCAGCTGAAACGCATCTACTGGTCATGGTTTGTTTGTGTGGATGATATTTGTCTACGTGCATTTAGCCCAAATGGATCCATCCATCATCTGTGCTGCTTGTCCTGTAAAGAGCTGCAGCGGCTCTGGAGCCAATCCCTATTGTTAGCAAGACACTTGGGTCTGGATACTTCCTGGAGTTTCACACAAGAACGCAGCAGGAGATTGTTCGAGTCTAGAAACGTTCACAACAACAACAAAATGTTTGAAATGTTCAGATCACAGCAAAACATCGGACTCGGTGGTGGTGTTTATTTTAGCATTGACAACAACACCACAAGCATCATCCTGAAATATTGGTATTCTTGAAATTTTGCGTCCTCTGTTCTGTCACATGCTCTCATTCAAACCTTTACTGGACATTCTACTTGGGGGCCTGGCAGGGAAAGGCCAAAATTAGCTTTCTCAAATATGGGAATATGGAATAACATGGACCTTCAGTGCATCTGTAGACAAAAGTCTCCCATGGACCTCAGCTGCATGTCTTTGGACAGCAGAAGGAAACTGGAGAACATGCAAATTCCACACAAACGTCCTCAGGCTCAAACCTGGAACCTGGATTAATTATCTAAAGAGCAGGAACCTTCTCCAGCTCCAAACCCGCCCCAGCTTCCCCACGCAGCCGTCTCCCAGTCTGCTAATTCACTTCAGCCATCGAGCCGTGCTCCATTGAGATGTCAGAGCGGCGTTCTCCGGTCCCTCGCCGCTGAAAAGAAGGGACGCTCTGGAAATTGATTTTCCCTTGTTGCCGAAACACAAAGCGTTTAAGGACGACAGCGTGGAAAGCACAGTTTGTCTTTATCAGCAGATACAAAGAAGAGATGGAGCAGGTTGATCTGTGAGTTTCTGAACCATGAGTCTCAAAGGCCTCTGAGATCTGTGAGGATTAAGGTCTTGATACTGTAAATAGATCACCTTTACTTTAGTTCGACTTTTCATTTACTCTGAGATTGATTAAAGTTTTCCGCTCCGGTGTCACAGAACTCATCCAGAGCGGTTATCTTTATTTATTCCACGTTTGTTTTTCTCTTTAAGTCAAAAAAGGAAAATATATTTTTTCTCTCTCAAAGCATCTCAAGCGTAAAATCACAAACTGTGACAAAGTGACAGACAAATGGCGTCTGTTCTCCTGAGCGCCGGCGCGGTGTCAGAACGAGCTCTAATGAGTCTGAGTGAAGTGAACATGATCAAGTCGGAGGACGACAGCAACAAAGACTCAGCGCCGCATGAAAGGAAACTGAGTCCGTGACAGTGAAGCTTCGGCTCCGTCGCACTTCTCTTTACAATATTTGTTTACTTCTTAATTCCACTGAAGACAAACAAAATGAACACAAGTCTCCTCGGGGGCATCTGAACACTAAAGAGAAGGAATCTTTCATTTCCTCTAAATGATGCATCACTTGGACAAAGACGTTGTCACTTCTGCTCTAAATACTCGCAGGGAAAGTGACGGATGGTATCGAGCCTCGTGCACACGACGCTGCCCGCTCGGCCCCCTGGGACGCTGCCACGTGAGTCACCGCCGACTCTGTGTGTCTCTTTTCGCTGCCGTGAGCTCGTTGGGTTTGGAGTTGTGTCTCTGAGGACAGCTTGTGTGAGGCGGACAGCTGTGACGGAGGACAGACAGAGAGAGAGAGAGAGAGAGGACACATGAGAGATAACAGGAAAAATCCTCTCTTTCAAAACAGGCTGTTTGTTTAACTTTTCACTCAGAGAACTTGACAGACTCACAAAGAAACAGCCGACACACAAAGGGTCCAAGTCAGAGATGTGGATAATGAATAGTTTCAGTGTCAATTAAGGAAATTATGGAAAATATACATAATCATTTTCACTCAGATGGCTCTTAATATTCAATAAAAACCATATTAGACACTGGATTCTGATCATTTTCGAGATAAATGATAAGCAATCATATGAAAATAAGTCAAATAGAAAAACCCAGGGAGACCCATATAGAATAAGTTGTCATATCAGATCAATATAATGTGACAGATATATATATATGACAGAATATAGTGTATAACATAAACACCTATGATATAATGTCCCTTATTTGATCATTTATCGTCATGCTTGTATTACACATACTCCCTTTATTTGTGCATATGTTAAAATGTATTTGTTTCATAGTTTTAATTACATCATGAAGCTGTTGCAGTTTTTAAGTTTGAAATACTGCAGCTTCCTAAAGACAGTTGTACAAATTAATATAGTGCCCAGTAAACATATGTACAAACAATACATTTCAACTACATATGACTTCATTATATACTGTTTTTGAATAATATTCGTCCCCATATGCAAATTGCTGTATAAACAGTGCACTGATTAATAAGCAGCCTGTATGTGGAGATTGGAGGGAGAAAGAATAAACACAATGGAAACAAAACATCCTTCTTCATAGATACAGTTTATTTATAGTCTTTCTACCTTTGCTTTTATTTTAACTGCTGCAGTGCTGAGCTCAGCGGTTTCTTCTCGTCCAACGTGAACCTTCCATTGTTCTGTTGACCCTTTGTTTACAACGTGTGTTAACTGCATGTGTGTTAACTGCATGTGTGTTAACTGCATGTGTTTTAAACTGCATGTGTGTTAACTGCATGTGTGTTAACTGCATGTGTGTTAACTGCATGTGTGTTAACTGCATGTGTGTTAACTGCATGTGTGTTAACTGCATGTGTGTTAACTGCATGTGTGTTGACTGCATGTGTGTTAACTGCATGTGTGTTCACTGCATGTGTGTTAACTGCATGTGTGTTGACTGCAAGTGTGTTAACTGCATGTGTGTTAACTGCATGTGTGTTTACTGCATGTGTGTTCACTGCATGTGTGTTAACTGCATGTGTGTTGACTGCATGTGTGTTAACTGCATGTGTGTTCACTGCATGTGTGTTAACTGCATGTGTATTGACTGCATGTGTGTTAACTGCATGTGTGTTCACTGCATGTGTGTTAACTGCATGTGTGTTAACTGCATGTGTGTTAACTGCATGTGTGTTAACAGCATGTGTGTTAACTGCATGTGTGTTAACTGCATGTGTGTTAACTGCATGTGTGTTAACTGCATGTGTGTTAACTGCATGTGTGTTCACTGCATGTGTGTTAACTGCATGTGTGTTGACTGCATGTGTGTTAACTGCATGTGTGTTCACTGCATGTGTGTTAACTGCATGTGTATTGACTGCATGTGTGTTAACTGCATGTGTGTTCACTGCATGTGTGTTAACTGCATGTGTGTTAACTGCATGTGTGTTAACTGCATGTGTGTTAACAGCATGTGTGTTCACTGCATGTGTGTTAACTGCATGTTTGTTAACTGCATGTGTGTTCACTGCATGTGTGTTAACTGCATGTGTGTTAACTGCATGTGTGTAAACTGCATGTGTGTTACCTGCATGTGTTTTAACTGCATGTGTGTTCACTGCATGTGTGTTCACTGCATGTGTGTTCACTGCATGTGTGTTAACTGCATGTGTGTTCACTGCATGTGTGTTAACTGCATGTGTGTTCTCTGTATGTGTTAACTGCATGTGTGTTCACTGCATGTGTGTTAACTGCATGTGTGTTAACTGCATGTGTGTAAACTGCATGTGTGTTACCTGCATGTGTTTTAACTGCATGTGTGTTAACTGCATGTGTGTTCACTGCATGTGTGTTCACTGCATGTGTGTTCACTGCATGTGGGTTCACTGCATGTGTGTTAACTGCATGTGTGTTAACTGCATGTGTGTTCAATGCATGTGTGTTAACTGCATGTGTGTTCACTGCATGTGTGTTAACTGCATGTGTGTTAACTGCATGTGTGTTAACTGCATGTGTGTTAACTGCATGTGTGTTAACTGCATGTGTGTTAACTGCGTGTGTGTTCACTGCATGTGTGTTAACTGCATGTGTGTTAACTGCATGTGTGTTCACTGCATGTGTGTTAACTGCATGTGTGTTAACTGCATGTGTGTTAACTGCATGTGTGTTAACTGCATGTGTTTTAACTGCATGTGTGTTAACTGCATGTTTGTTAACATCATGTTTGTTAACTGCATGTGTGTTGACTGCATGTGTGTTCACTGCATGTGTGTTAACTGCATGTGTGTTGACTGCATGTGTGTTAACTGCATGTGTGTTAACTGCATGTGTGTTAACTGCATGTGTTTTCAATGCATGTGTGTTAACTGCATGTGTGTTCTCTGTATGTGTTAACTGCATGTGTGTTAACTGCATGTGTGTTAACTGCATGTGTGTTAACTGCATGTGTGTTGACTGCATGTGTGTTAACTGCATGTGTGTTAACTGCATGTGTGTTAACTGCATGTGTGTTCAATGCATGTGTGTTAACTGCATGTGTGTTCACTGCATGTGTGTTAACTGCATGTGTGTTAACTGCATGTGTGTTAACTGCATGTGTGTTAACTGCATGTGTGTTAACTGCATGTGTGTTAACTGCGTGTGTGTTCACTGCATGTGTGTTAACAGCATGTGTGTTAACTGCATGTGTGTTCACTGCATGTGTGTTAACTGCATGTGTGTTAACTGCATGTGTGTTAACTGCATGTGTGTTAACTGCATGTGTTTTAACTGCATGTGTGTTAACTGCATGTTTGTTAACATCATGTTTGTTAACTGCATGTGTGTTGACTGCATGTGTGTTCACTGCATGTGTGTTAACTGCATGTGTGTTGACTGCATGTGTGTTAACTGCATGTGTGTTAACTGCATGTGTGTTAACTGCATGTGTTTTCAATGCATGTGTGTTAACTGCATGTGTGTTCTCTGTATGTGTTAACTGCATGTGTGTTAACTGCATGTGTGTTAACTGTATGTGTGTTAACTGCATGTGTGTTGACTGCATGTGTGTTAACTGCATGTGTGTTAACTGCATGTGTGTTAACGGCATGTGTTTTCAATGCATGTGTGTTAACTGCATGTGTGTTCTCTGTATGTGTTAACTGCATGTGTGTTAACTGCATGTGTGTTAACTGCATGTGTGTTACCTGCATGTGACAAATACAACTTGAAACCAGAAACTATTTTGTATCTAAGATCAGAAGTAAAACCAGACACTAACACAGACTCTGTATATTTCCTGAAGTCAAATAAGAGGTTCCATCAGAATGAAATAGAGAACTCATGAGGATCTCCCCCCCCCCCCCCCAGTAAACTGTGTTGTGTGTCTGTGACAGGGAGCAGGGTCGATGTTGGATGAATCACGGATCACCGACTCCGTGTCCGCTCCACTGCCCCCCCCGGGCCGAGCGGGACTCCGGCCAGACAGATGCTTCCAGGTGGAAGTGGACCACAGTGTTTCTGGAGCGGCTCCACCGAAGAGGAGGACGGCGTGCCCCCCCCCACCCCCCCACTGACCACCCCTCAGAGCCGGATCAATAATTAACTCCCAGTGCTGCAGCTCCAGTCTGGGTGAAGGGTGGAGATTTATGCATCGTGGACAATCCGCTTGGTTCCAATGTGTCAGGAAAGATAAATTGACGCCAGAAAAGTAACTGTATTCCTTTTGAATAGTAATTGTTACACTTGGCTGCTTTTCCAGAAGCATCTCTGCCACTGGCTCGGCTCCGAGGACTCGACCGCACCGTGGAAACACTTCTCACGGCAGCCAGGCAATTCAAAACGTGATTATTTACAAATCAATATCTCAACATGCCGAACAATTTAAACTGAATTCAATCTGTTAGAAAAAGCTCATGTTAAACTCTCTTTACAACGAAAAGGTTAATTTATAAAACGTTGTAATTTATTGCAGTTAAGCAACATCACCATCTTTACTTAAAGCTAATAAATGTAATTTTTTTAAGACAGAATCAACACAACAGCTCATTATTGTTGTTGTAATTCGCTTCACTGTGTATTAGTGGACTTAAGAATTGTGTTTGGCAGAAAAGTACTGGTTTTAATTTGGTGGGGATCAGGGGTCGGATCCAGGATTTACTTTTTCACTTCCTTTTACATTGTGAGCATCATTTTAATTTCCCAGAGAATAATCAATGGAGAATTAAGCGCAATTAGGGGATAATATTGATGAGTGTGTGGTGAGGTGTGTTATGAGGTGCAGATCCAAACAAAAGTGAATTTAAATGTGTTTTCCTGAGGGAGCTGTTGGTGGAGGGGTGTGGCCTTCAAAGTGTGTTTTATCTTTCACTGATGTTCAGATACTACAACACTAATAACCGGCCTGAAACCAAAGCAATGAGCATTAAGAACATTACATTACTCTGTTAGATTTGAGGGAAACTGCACATTCAGGTTATTATCACCTCTAGTAGAGATGTTATATCTACAACACTGTGCTTTGTTTGGCTTCTTGTTTTTTGATTAGATTATAGACCAAATCTATAAAGTGGATTTCCACAAAACTTGAGCCAAGAAAGAACTCTTCAACTTCTGGTGTGGATTCTTATATTTTTTGAACTTTGTGAGATAGGATGGTCTTTTGACATTTTCACAGAGGAAACCGAGCTCTAATTAAATTACATCCACTTGTTTCTGGTCCCTTGGCAGATATGAGTCCAACATTCAGTCTCTATTCGGCTCCTTTCACTTCTCAAACTGAAGGAAACATTCAGCTCCTCAGCTCGAAATGCTTCAATACATTCCAAACTTTAATACTATAATTGTTTGAAAGTAGTTGAAGCTGATCCAGACAACTGGTGGATCTGGGAATTTCTTTTTCTTTCCCATTTTCCAGGGAACAATTCATGGATCTTGAGACAAATTAGGCAGATCTTACTTTAATCTCTGAGTGTGCACAGATCCAAAGAAAATTCCAGATCTAGAGAATTTAAATGTGGTTTTACAAGAGGACTGTTGGGCACTCACATTAAAGTATTAAAAATATTGTTTAGTGATGCTTTTTACAGTAAATTTGTGATGAACCTAATTGAGTAAAAGCGAATTCAGCGGCCTGTAAAAGATGGAACAGTTAAAAGTCCCAGTCTCACAGTGGGGGGGATTAAGGTAATTACTGCAGCTGCCTAATTAACCGACTCTGTGGAAGAAACACAGCGACTCCGTTTGCTTAATTGTCTTGAGAACAAACCGGTGTCAGTCTCTGCGTCGTCTTTCATGGCCGAGCACTGGAAACCAGTTCACCAGTTCAAACGCAGCTTTCCAACGTGGAGATAAAACAACAACAAACACAAAAAACACAGACGTCACTTTTCTTCTCGTCTTCTCGTCGACTGGGAAACGATCCAGCGTGTGAAGAGTGAGACAGTTGGAGTCGAACCCGGCTGTTTATCGGAGCGTGACCAGTGAAACAGAAGTCTTTAATATCACGAAACTTCTAAAACTGACACTCGAGTGCGTTGAAGCCCGTGGGAATTCATCCTCTGTCTCCTCCAGATGTTCTCCAGCTCTGACTGACAGCCGGAGGATCAGAGGCCTGATGAAGCCTCTGTTTTCCACGTCAGCCCGATGGCGTGAAGGACATTAATAACCGGTGGTTAACTCCCCAGCGTCCTGCCATTGATCCACTAAATAAGCACTTGGGGGAGAAAATGGCCGCCTTGCGTTCGACGTTTAACGCATCAGCCATGTGACGGACATGAGGTCCGAGTTCCCACCGCTGTTTTCTCTTCTTCATCACTATTCACTCTCTCTCTCTCTCTCTCTCTCTCCTCACCGCCCCACCTCGATGCCGGCTCCTTCACCTTTGCCTCAAACACGAATGAACACTCGCAAACTCAAATCCCACTTAAGATTCTGAGCCGGGGCTGCCACTTATTTTCCAGAGGACCGGATCAAACAAGGCCAAGGGCTGCTTGCAGGGAAAGGGGGGTGGGGGGGGCACCGCTGTTTCAACACACGGCCTTGAACGCACAACAATGAAAAAAACAACACACTGCACAACCAGACACATGGAAAAACATCATTTCCAAGGTTGAGTGCTGGTATTGTACGAAATTTGCAAAAGTCCGACGGCTCTGCTCTCATCCTGCGGAGTCGAGTGTTCCGTTCAGCGACCGACTGACGAGTGTGTGATGATTATTTCACGTTAATTGGACGTCAGCTCTCGTGCTCCTCGCGGTTTTCTCGCCGACTTTAATCAAACTCAGACGCTGATTCACATTTGATGAGTTCATACGAGTCTTGGCGCACTGAACAAATTAACCACGTTCATTCCCCGACTTTTATTACACATAATGTCGTTAGCTTCTTTTTATTAGGACCGCTGATACGTCGTTAGCCTCAGCCGCCGTGCGGGGTTAAGTGCGTCGTGGGAGTCAGTCGCTGTTGATGCAAACTGATGTTTTTCTCTCTCTCTCTCCGCTCAGAGACACTTGTGTTATGCAAATGGTTCTTAATTTGTTTCATGAAAAGCAGCTCAGTGGTCGGATGATTTGAACAGAAACAGGAAGGCGTTAACGAGACGGTGACGAGCAACTGGATGTGAGAAGTGGTGGAAACACAAAGTGGAGAAGTGGGTTTACTCTTAATTTAATGTCGCTGTAGCTATTTTCTCGAGTTTTTCCTCCGTTTAGAAAGATCGGTGCCAATCAAGAGTCAAGTCTGACAAAGAATAATCCTCCAACCCACTCGAAATAATATCAATAAACCAGTAACAAGGAATTATCATGTCCAAACAATACAGGCAGACAAAAACAGGGAATACACAATATGTACGACACCAGAGACGTGCTACTCGGGTTCGTCCAACGCTTACTGGGCTTTCATTTTTAGACAAGATCCAGCATGACCATCATCTCTGATGGGAGAGTGATGTAACCCATATTAATATCTCCCATATTATAAAAGTAATAATATATCGGCGGACTCCGGTCGTAAGGGCTGAATCGACCATCCCTTTCCACCTGGACTGGACTTCTGCCACTGCCCGGATTGGACTTTACTCACTGCCAGAGTGGTAGGAGTATCAACATTTTTCTTTTTTTTGAATTGAACCAATTAAGGATTTTGAACGGAACTTTATTTTGAAAAGACTATCACAACAAACAAGAGAATACAGGGAAGAAGAGTGAAGAGCTCCACTCGTCTAACCCCTCCTTTATTGTTTGAATTATGTGTGTATATGTTTATTAAGTTTATTATGTTTATGATATATACTTAATTTATTATGTTATTTGTTAAGTGTGTTCAGTAAAGTGCCGGCTTTGAATTTAAAGTACCTGATCTCTGGCTTATTATTTATGCTTTCACCCCACTCCTTAAAACCCAGAACCTAGAACTAGTCCAGTATTTGGCCCATTAGAGGTAAATGCTACAGTGAACTGGTTTGTATTCTGTTCTGAGCGACCAAAACCACCTGAGCTGCTCCCAGCACCGATGCACGAGGTCGTTTCTACTGAAATTATTATTTTTTTGGGCAGTATCTTCATGTTTGAATTTTATTAGAGGATGTATTTAGTTGCGTCTGATGATTCAATGATCCAAAACACAACAAACATAATCTCAAGCCTCTTTACACACTAAGGTGGAGACATTACAATATTATATACCAACAACGATGGAGAGACAACAAACCAGGAAGATGTTTTGTTGCTTTTCTTTGGTTCTCATGACAATAAACCTTTCTGATTCATGCAGCCAATTAAAAAAACAAACTGTACTCGCTCATTTCTTAATGGGTTCAATTTATAATAAAGAGTGTTTTTTTTCCCGAGCCATTGTATTCAATTTCATTTTGCACCAGACAATCGTCCTTCATCAATCACACACTTGCAGCCCTGATGCGTATCAGTTAGTTGATGTTGTGGTGTTGTTGTTTCTGCTTCCTTTGATAACTCATCTACACAGAGTCGAGGTAGAGAGAGACATCACTCAACCTGTGGAGGTTTTCATTGGACATCATCGGGGTCATTCCACAGCTTTGCACATTAACGATTCACGTAAGTTTCCGAACTTGTTTTTTTCCCCAGGTCGCTGTGAGCGTCTCTCAGCGCTCGCCGGTTGATTCTCTCACCTTATTGCCCTGCTCCTCAATTGGCCTCATGGGAAATCTGTAGCTGCACCATATTAAATAAAACCTCATGCTTTCGGGAGTGTAGTCCTGCTCCTGCTGACTCATAAAAATGATGTAGAAGCAGCGCTGACATCAGCTGGATATAATTCTATTAGAGTGCCGTAGTGTGTTGTCGGGTCTCGCTGCAGCTTCGCTCAGTCGTCTAAATGACCCTTCATTTATTTTAGTGCCCTGTTGGTGAGGAGAGGGCGGCACCCGAGCACTTAGGATGATGCGCCGGAAGCTCGGAGCTCAACGGTCACATCGAGCCGCGGCGTTTTCCCTCCACCTGCGTTTGCCTCCACTCGGCCGCTAATGCACCAGGCGCTCTCTCTCTCTCTCTCGCTCGCTCGCCCGCTCTGTTCCCCGGCTGCAAGTGGAGCTCTCAGCCGCTGCTAAGCTAAAATGGATTAAATGGGGGGTTTATCTTTTGCGCGAGTTTGGCCTGTCACAGTTTCCGGGATGAACATTAAAAGCACGTGTCATGTGTGGAGCTTGAGCTCGGCCCCTAATGAAAATGAAAAAGCTGCAGGAACATTTCAGCTCCCCGTGTGCGTTTCTCTCCCAAACATTTGTCGGCTGCAGAAATCTGCTCGTCAGCTATGAGCCATTAAACAGCAGCGTTTGGGCGGGCAGTTGGTTTTCCATCATGTTCGACACTCAGCAGGGTGCCGTGCCGTCGGTGACACCCACATGCTCGGGAGTATGCAATTGTCTCCCTCTTCATGCTTTTGACTCGGCTCCATTCACAGCACATTTGCACTCTGTCTCGTTGACTTTTGCTCGATGTAATTTAGCAGATTCCCCGCGTTTGTGAAACAGCATATTTTCATCGCCCGTTTTCCTACAGTCTGTTGAATCTCTCTCTTTCTTCCACCTCTCTCTCTCTCTCTCTCTCTCAGCTTTGTGTTGTTATTTTTCCTGTGTGCGTCAGAGTTGTGAGCGGTGACAGGTGGCCCCCCGACAGGAAGTGCTTCGGCTCGCTCTTAAGTAACCCGTTCTTTCTTCTGGTTTTTTCCCAAGGGCAAGAGGAAAAGACTCCCTGCTGTGATGAGGCCTGTCTGAGGACTGGATGAGTTGTTGTTGCTCTTCTCAAAGCAATAAAAGTCAGACTTCAACTTCACTTCACTCATCCTCGTGCAGACTCTCAAAGTGAAAAGGGAGAATACGTTTCTGTTCTGTCCTTGTTGGTGTCAATCATCGAAGATCATCCGTCGTCTCTGCTCAAACTCACGGCCGAGTTCAACTGTGCGGTTCAGGAAATTCAACTCCCATGAATGTTTTATGGTCAAGATCCGTCTCGTGGCTTCAAACTCTCTTAAGAAGGTTTTTATGAAATTGACATCTGGAACCACAGCTGTTCTAAAAGTGGGCGCTCAATGTTTTTACCTTATTGTTTTGATTACTATGAGATTTTGGGCAAACATTCACAGAGGATGAATTTTTCCTACCTGTGTTTCTTCCTTTAGCACCAATATTTAAAAATAATCCGTTTTGGATACTTGATGTTTGTCCCCATGAGAAAGACAAGTCCCCACAACATGAGTAATACCTGGTCCACACACACACACACATGTATATATATGTACATCTATATAACTCAATGGGATATTCCTGGTTAATGTTTTATGGTCAAGATCCGTCTCGTGGCTTCAAACTCTCTTAAGAAGGTTTTTATGAAATTGACATCTGGAACCACAGCTGTTCTTAAAGTGGGCGCTCAATGTTTTTGACTTATTGTTTTGATTACTATGAGATTTGGGGGAAACATTCATGGTCCCAAAGAGGATGAACTCTTCTTTCCCGTGTTTCTTCCATTAGCACCAATATTTAAAAAGAACCCGTTTTGGATACTTGATGTTTGTCCCCATGAGAAAGACAAGTCCCCACAACATGAGTAATACCTGGTCCACACACACACACATGTATATATATGTACATCTATATAACTCAATGGGATATTCCTGGTTAATGTTTTATGGTCAAGATCCGTCTCGTAGCTTCAAACTCTCTTTAGAAGGTTTTTATGAAATTGGAAATGAATTTGAAATTATGAAATCTGGAACCACAGCTGTTCTAAAAGTGGGCGCTCAATGTTTTTTTTACCTTATTGTTTTGATTACTCTGAGATTTGGGGGAAACATTCATGTTCCCACAGAGGATGAACTCTTCTTACCTGTGTTTCTTCCTTTAGCACCAATATTTAAAAATAATCTTTTATGGGGACTTGATGTTTGTCCCCATGAGAAAGACAAGTCCCCACAACATGAGTAATACCTGGTCCACACACACACACATGTATATATATATGTACATCTATATAACTCAATGGGATATTCCTGGTTAATGTTTTATGGTCAAGATCCGTCTCCTGGCTTCAAACTCTCTTTAGAAGGTTTTTTATGAAATTGACTGATCTGGAACCACAGCTGTTCTAAAAGTGGGCACTCAATGTTTTTGACTTATTGTTTTGATTACTATGAGATTTGGGGGAAACATTCATGGTCCCAAAGAGGATGAACTCTTCTTTCCCGTGTTTCTTCCTTTAGCACCAATATTTAAAAATAATCTTTCATGGGGACTTGATGTTTGTCCCCATGAGAAAGACAAGTCCCCACAACATGAGTAATACCTGGTCCACACACACACACATGTATATATGTGCATCTATAAAACTCAATGGGATATTCCTGATTTAAAAAGATAATGCTCTATGCTTAGTTTGAAACTAATGGGCATCCTATGAATTATAAATAACACAACAATTGTAGAATATGCTTTATAAATAAATGAATAAATAATACATGCGTACACTACAGTGCACATATTAAATCACAAAGCATCTTTAAAGCTTCAGGTCGGTGCAGTTCCTCTTTGTGAGTTTTCCTTCCTTCCGCTGCCGCCGTCTGACCCCAGCTGTGACCTTGTGCTCACCGGGCCGGGCGCTGACGGACAGAACGCCAGCTCGGCTTCCGCCCACACGAAGGCGACGGCTGGAAAGGTCAGAGAAACACGATGTACCTCTCAGTGTGTTTGCTTTGCATCAGTAACCTCGAACAGCGCACTCAATAAATTGGGATGACAGGCTCGGATCATCGGCTGCTGTCTGCGGGGTTTCTACCTCTCTGTTGTTGTTTTACCCCCCCCTCTCTCCCTCCCCCCTGAGTGTCTCCGTCATGCCCGTCTTCATCTGGACGCTCCGCACAAATATCGATTCCTGCCTTCGTTAGCTCAGCTGGCCGCCGACAACACTAATGTTGCCCAGGAAGCTTTCTGACAGACGGCGATGAACAGGAAGCAGTCGAGCTCGCTGAGCGTCGGGATGTTGCGATACAGCCAAAAAAGCTTAGGAGTAATAGGAAGAACGTGAAGCTTGAGGCCGATAAAGGTATCAGACGTCCGTGTATTGACCTCTGTCGTCTCTCTCACAGTCTCACTCCTCTTGTTTTTTAAATGCACTCCCTTCTTTTATCTCAGAAGAGTCTGTTCGGCTGCACGGAGGCGGTGAAGGATGCAGGCGGGAGAAAAGGTTTCTGCTTCCTCACTCGACCCTTTTGTGCACGCTGACATATCGATCCGCCGGAGTTCAAACCTGTGCAGAGGCAAGAGACGTCTGTGTCCGTGCTGCTCGCCGTGTAACCCCCCCCCCCAACGGTTACCATGGCAACCTGAGGCCGTGCCTGCTGCTGTCTTCAAAGCGGAAAGCCTGCAGGTTTTCCCATCAGCGCCCGAGGTGTGGTAACGCGCTGTGGTTTCTCTCCATCTATTCATCCGTCCATCCATCCGGGCTCCAAAAATATAGCAAGAGCGAGGAAAACTGCCACCACGATTAGTCTCTTCTGACTGGTGGTTGCCACGGTTTCCATGCTCGGTGAACAAATGCTCCGTGGATGTGAGGGGAGGTGACTCTGCTGACTGTTCATCATTCCAGCGTCCGGGCCGATGCTTCCTCTTTTTCCACTTCATTGCAGTTTCGTTCCTATATTCAAAGCATTTTTCTTTCTTTCTTCTTTCTGCTGGTCAAGCACAAAACAATCTGCAACAATATTAGTTTCCTGCAGCAGCCGCTTGAAGAATGAACGCCTCCGTCAGTTCCAGCTGAATTTCTCATTTCGACTGCGTTCGTCAGAAGTGTGCGCTCAGACAAATGAGACAACGGGCGCCTTTAATCGTCCCGCTGCGGCACAACACGCAAAAAACAATATCGAGTTAATGTGACGTGACTGAACAACTTCGGGTTCTGTTATTTGTGGGGGTAATTTACTCATTTCACCTGGGGGGGGGTGCGGGCAGCTGGTGAATTCATCATGGGGAAATACCGGTGTCACGATGCATTTGGGGAAGAACAGAAAAGCAGGAGCCTTAAGGGGGAAAGCTACACACTACACCGAGTTATTGTTTAATCCTTAGTTCTCATGTGCAGGAGCTCTGACCAGCGTTTGACTGGATACACAACTGCAGGAGATTCAGGGCTGGAGGTTTCAGAAAGCTGGGAAACTCTCCAAGCTCCAGTTCACTGTGAAACTGATACTCTCTGCACACACGTCCCCAAAGATTCACTCCACCCTTTCCACACGTAAGTAGAAATCAGGACACTGGTGAGGGCAGAATAAAAGGAAATGGATCGGAGCACAGAGTGGGTCATCTTTGTCTGAGCACACAAAACACACACACAGACACACACACACACACACACACACACACACACACACACACACACACACACACACACACACACACACACACACACACACACACACACACACACACAGGTGCTTGTGAGAAAGGGCAGCAACTTTATGTGGGCTCAATAAAATGTGTGCAGTTAATAATAAAACCACAGAAAGGGAGGTCAGTGCTATAATGGAAGAGTTTGAAAGTGTAAATGAAATCTTTATATTTCAGTGCAATTAAAGTTGGAAGCACAAGTGACACATACAGGGGTTCATGTAGGTATATTACATAAAAGCATGTATAAAACATTTCCCATAGACTCTCTCTATATATCTTTAAAACTTGATGGTACACTGAGACTACAGGTAAATATACATATGGTGTAATATAGTATTTCTACACTTACCAGCTCCTTCTGAATGGAGGTTTAATTCCTCACTATAAGAAATTATAAAATACAAAATAAAGAATAATAAAACAATACTACATAACAAGGCTGTTATTTCTATCCATGTATATGTATTTCTTTATTAAACCCTTAATCTTAAAATATGAATATTATCATAGAATATTGATAATACACCAAATAAATGCATGAATATTTGAAGTTTATGGACCATGTATAAATAAAAAACATCTGTGTTTTTATTCTATATTAAAAAAAACAGTACATTATCAGTATAAAATAATAGTAATTTTTTCATGATTTCAGGTTCATGATCACAGATGAAACATTCACACACACACACACACACCTTGATGAACTGACGGTGACCTTAATGACCTATTGCTGATTCAAATTGTACGTATATTTATTCCGTCATATGTTTTTTGTATTTATTTCAAAGTTTGTGAAGTATCCGTATCGAATTGAAGGAGACGTTTCAGCCTCGTTCTGCTGCCTGGTTTCTGAATTCAACTTTAAGCTTCTTGATTCCTCATATTGGAAACTCATGCTACAGAAATCTCTCTGCATTAAAAAGAGATGAATTCTGCCTCCGACAGAAAACTGTTTAAATTCAAACCTTTACCTCGGCTTCCTGTTCTGTTGTAAACAACATCGCTTGTCAGATTTTTCCATTACGTGTGACTGGTATCTGGATTATTACTCACACAGCTGCCTGTTGGACGAGCTCCAGGTGACTAAACTGTGGGGGGGGGGACGCCTGTGTCTGTTTTTCGGTTTTTCGTTTCATTCCTTTTCTTTGCTTTTCTTTTTAAAAACTGTGGAGGTTGTCTCTAGTTCCCAGCGTTTGCATATTCAGTTTCTCTGAGTCACACCGGCTCAATTATTCCTGCAGATTTATCCCCTGGCGAGAAATGTAAAGACCTTTTGTAGGGTTTTTGATTTCATTGGATTATTGCACGGGATAACTGTCAGCGCAATAATATCGCATGACCATTAATATGCCCTAACTGAACCAAATGAATGAAAAATGACAGCTCCGCCGCCGAAACTGAGCCCGGCGTCGATATTTCAATTTCACATCTCGCAAATCCCAGCGGTCCACGTTTCCTAACTCCACCCAGAGGAGAGAGAATGGAGCCGATCCGCACGACTCTGCATGCACGCAGCCTGGAAGTAAGTATTTCCAATCAGAGGCCGGGCCATGTGCCATGTTCTGTTGGCTCCAGCTGCTCGAGACCCCAAGATCCCCCCCACCCCCCCCTCCGCCCTCCTCTGCCACACTTCCTCTTCCAGCTGGTGACGCTGAGCTCCCTCCATTGAGCCGTCCTGGAAGATTACATAAAGACAGAGTAGCATCGCCCTAAGCAGTCAATCAGCCTCTTCTCCCCCCATCCCTCCCATCATCCAATCAATTGAGTGTTGGCCTTCAGAGTGGCTTGGAAATAGATTTGAGGTTTGGCTTTGTGTGGCGCAAACAGAGTGCACTTAACTACAGGGGAGGAAAGTAGCTAGTGTTTCCATCCTCATCTCTGGAAATGTGCATCACTTTCTGTAACGTTTGACCAGCGAGAGAGGAATGCTCTCAGAGTCCATTCTCCTGCACTTGCTCTCTCTCTCTCTCTCTCTCTCTCTCTCTCTCTCTCTCTCTC
This sequence comes from Limanda limanda, assembly GCF_963576545.1. Classification (NCBI taxonomy): domain Eukaryota; kingdom Metazoa; phylum Chordata; class Actinopteri; order Pleuronectiformes; family Pleuronectidae; genus Limanda; species Limanda limanda. The sequence goes on from NC_083644.1 coordinate 4,819,925, forward strand.
TGTGAGTGTCCCTGTGCAGTGCTTAAAAAAAAAACAAGAGCGTAAATGTGTTTCCACGGATCTGGATCACAGTTCAGGAGGACGCACATTAAGGGAGCGCGGCGGAATGTGGTAAACACACCCCAGACTGCCACGCAACAAAGTGATGCTTCACCTCACATCGCAACTTGTTGTCGGATATTATCTCTCGGGTCTAAAAATGTGACTGAGGACGTTGCCATTTTCCGTCTTTATATATAGCGAGGCTCAATATCAGAGGTTACAACAGATTTCACACAATTTTATGTTATTATTGCTGCTGCGTGCACAGAAATGTGTCCTGACAGAAGTGTTCTGAGGGTGTAGGGGTCAGGTTGGGGGGGGTTAGATGAATAGTTCATGCAAACACAGCAAACCGTGTCATGGGTGGACGACCTCCTGTAAAACGCGGCTGTAAACCAGAGGTCGACAACGTGTAGCGAGTAGCTGCAGGTTGAGCAAGTTAATTAGTTGATCTGACATCCTGCGGAGGAGGAGGAGGAGGGTTTCTATCTTTAGATCCTCCGTGTCGAGCTCAGCACGAAACAAGCAGAGTTTAAATTGTCTTTAATGTCACGTTCATTATCTCGATGGATCCAGATTTGTCTCACAAATGCCAAACTGATTCCATTTCCTGGTTTCCTTTTGGACGTTTTCCTCGCAGAGTTATTTGCTGAACACGACAAACCAATCCTGTAAAAGAAACATGTGAAAGAGTCCAAACACACACATGTTTATTCTATGTGCAGCCAGGAGCCGCAAATTAAAAAAATGTGGAAATAAAGCATCTTATTTAGTCCAAACTGGCTTATTTCTGCAAAAACACCCTATCTCACATTAAGTTATGTATCTGGATCAGGATTTAATTTCCCTTCCTTGTGTTTTTTTTTTGCGTAATCCTGCAAACTATCACAACAAACACAAATAAAAACACAACCTCCTTGGCGGAGATGATAATTAAAGATGGAGCTCGAAGGCTTTTATTTAAGCTGCAGAAGTTATAATGTGACCGATGTTAATTTATGCTGACCACGGCATCTTTTGTTTAAAAACTGAACAACTTCTATTTGTATAAAATTTAGTGAAAGTGTTACTTTGAACAACTACTCTATCCTTAGGTTATACAGCAATCAGATTTAGAGATTGAAAACCATTTCCATGAATTCTGAGGAGTATTAGTGTCATAGCACGAAGTAACTTGGTATTCTGCAGGTTCACTGATAACTGTCTTGGAGATTAAACCTGAATAACAAACAGGTAGAAACCCAAACACCATGAAATAGGATTTTAAATGATAAAAACCGCACAAACAATGGTTTCTTCCTGAGCTGAAATACAGTGATTTTAACATCATGAGGAATCTGGGGACAGTTGATTGCAGCGTGTCTTCATAGGAAACTAACGTTGGGATAAGATCTCTCACAGCTCAGCTCTCAGTCCTGGGCCTGAATCCTGCTTTAAGACCTTGGTCGCCTTCCAACAAAGTACTTGTTACACCATCAACCATATTCTGAAACCTGTTACTGTCGCACGTCTCCCGAACAGATCGGGAAAGATGCTATCTCGAATGAATGATGACAAAGTGAACGCTGGCCGGTGTGTAAAAGGGTTTGAGTCTCTCTCTTAAACCGTCATTTCATTTACTTGGGCGAGAAAGACAATTCCAAAAATGTCCTCAGACGAACCATCGGTGGTGACGCTGTGTGAATTGGTGGATGGGATAAAAAGAGGTTGAGTGGTTGTTAAGACTTTGGAAAGTGCTGTATGAATGTGGTTCCATTTGCCTAAGCTATTATTCCACCATGAATAGGTTTGAGGAGAGACTGTCTAGACATGTGCAGTGTTTTTGTCGCTATATGAACGATTGATTCCGTCTTTTCCATCTCAGACTTCAGCCATTAAAACTTTTTTACCCTCTTGACCAAGGCCAATCTGACAAACTTCGATATCTCGCCATTTAGACCACGGGACAGGAGACCAGGAATCAGTTGTAAAAGACTGATTCTTTACTAACCGTCCACATGAATCTACAGAGATGGTCAAACCGGAAATTGGCAGCAGATAAAACTCCAAAAACCAAACAGACAAACAAAGCTCATAGAAGAGGCCACACACAAGAGGGTGACATGTCAAAATAAAACAGAGAGATGTTACAGCTGTGCACATCTTTCAAAGAATATACTTGCCAGGATATATATACGTTTGAATAAGGTGAACCCACAATAAAAAGGTTATTTATGGATATTGACTACATATCATATTTAATCACTATGAGATTCTGAACTAAAGATACAGAGGCATGAAGTTAGCTTTTGCTAAAATTAATTAAAGGCCTTTTCATGGAAAACAGTTTGGAGCCACTCTTCTGAATCACCTTGGTTTTCAGTGATATTAGGATCCGATGATGCATTACGCAGAAAGAGGAGACTTCCCAAGAATGTATAATTTGTGAGTGTTCAGTACAAACCAAATGTGAACGTCATGGTTCTTTCCCCAAAAAAGGTCAACGTCGTCTGCAGAAAGAAGAAATTCACCAAAATGTCACAAGCAGAATATTTTAAACATTTGAGGTGAGAACCGATGACGTCTGACTCGATTAAACTTTAGTAAACAAAACATAGGAAGATTCGTAGAATAATCCCGTCTGGAATAATTACAAGAGTTCTGCCAGGAAGCAAAATACTCTATTACAATCCTGCAATGACCAAGGATGAGATATGAAGATGTTAAAGCAGAATTCTCTCCTTTACTTTATCATAAAGTTGGTAAGAAACAGCGTCAGTGCTCTGAAATACAATGTCACTGTGTGTGGAGTGAACATCCAGGTCAATAGAGAAAGATAAGACCCAGTCCTGCACTGTTGGTTGATATTATCTCCATTGCACCAAGTCATGCTTTCCCCCATTCAATTAGGAAAGCCATCCGAGTCACCTTCATGACGAATTTACCCACATTACACAATGCTCCGAGTCAATACCAGGGGGAGGAAACGGATAGAAAGTGAAATATCAGCGGACACATCCCGAGTCTGTGTCTCTCTCTTCTCCCTGGTTTGTAATTGGGAGACTCAGCTAATTAAAATAAAGGTTCCAGGCAGTCGATGGCGGTTCTGCCCCTCAGATGTTCAATGGAGAGGAAGGCGTATTCGAGCCATAAGGAATGACACAAAGCCGGCTATTCACACATAATTGCTCACCCAGGGAGGACGCAGGGAGGCTGGTGGCCTGACGGACGCCCGCGGTGTCACTTCCTGTCGAGATGATGAAGCTCTCTAATGCCCCCCCCGGCCCTGCTCTGAGACCCTGTCCAAATGGGACATCAATTTTAACTTTATAAATCCAGAATTGATGAAATCCGAGGCGGCTGCGGCTCCAGACTCGGGCCTTCGTTAGGTTTCCTGTGCAGGGACCCTTAACTGGGGCTTGTCTCGGCTGAGCTGAGGATTTAATTTATGAAGCCAATAAATCTGGGTTGTCTGTGAAAAGAGAGGCTTTGTTCCAAAGGATCATCAGAAGTAGAGAATCATCTTTCAGAGCTCTGCAATTTCGGCATTAAGCAATTTGTGAGGTGGCATCGATGTCGAGTCATCAGCAACATACATGTGGACATTTGTCTTCATGTTGGATTTGGATCTCACAGACTCCCTGAAACATGACTCGTTGATAACAAAGGCAGTTCATCGGTTTATTAACTGTATTTCAACTCGGACACAACTCTAATAGTCATTTCTTTATAGTTCAAACAGAACAGATTTTGCTTCTGAGGGAAAGTTGTGGATTTAAACTCTCAAACACTTGATAAATAACAAATAATTTTACAAATCTGTATGATATAGCTTTTGTTATGTTGTTTAGTAATCAAAAATATTCAGTTATCAGTAATCAGTTATTAGGTATATCATTCATATTTATCTAAAGTAGCTCATGCTGCCGTAGTCTTGTTGTCTGGTCTTGCTTCTGAGTGAAAGTGGTGGATTTAAACTCTCGAACACTTACAAATCTGAACTATATAGCTTTTTGTTATTTTACTAGATGTAATAATCAGTTATTAGGTCTATCAGTTGTATTTATCTAAAGAAGCTCATGTTGCTGAAGCCTTGTTGTCTCGTCTTGACTCCAGGTGCAGTAGACTCGAACCCATCGCTCTCCCAGGATCTCACAGTTCCTCCTTGTTTCCCTGCGGTCGTTATCTCTTCTTCTCTCTGCTCCCTGGCTCGACCCGAGCTTGTATGGTCACAGTGGTGCATTTGGGTTTTGTCTCCGTCTGGCCTTTGTCTTCCCGCGATAAGAGAAGCCTCGTGAAAACACACAATGCATGCAAAGAGAAACAGAATAAAACCAAGTCGACAAAACTGAAAGAAAATCTCCATATCAGACAGAAACCATCATAAAATGTGATAAACAAAACTTTCCTTGACAACTTCCCGTTCCACTGCAGCCTAATAAAGAGGTTGGCAGTCTAACAATGGCTTTTACTTAAGTTCCCTTTCTTCTGGCTCTGTTGCCAGCGTCTCTTTGAATCACCAGGGGACTGATTGCAGTTCCAGTACATGCTCCTTATTCAGAGTTCTCTGACATGCACATCATCAGAAGCACCCCGGCTTCCCACGGGGGGGCATTAAAATTAGAAAAAAAAAGAGACAGGAAGATGGACTAGCCGGGCACAGAAATAACCTGCAACTACACGGATTCACATCTGGTAGAAATTCACACTTCCTCTGGAAGGAGGAGAAGAGAGAGCGGATTAGAGTTTGAGTGATGTCGCAGCTGTGAGATAAATCAAACCTGACCGGGGGGAGTCACTCGAGTGAGGTGACAAATGACCCTGGTGACAGACAGGGCTGTATTTTAATCTCCTTTTTGGTTAATTTATCCAGAGCGGAAAGAAAATCTGTTATTATTGTTGACACCGCTCCAGACAGAAAAAAAGGATTTAAGGCGCTTAAACACCCCGGAGAGAAACAATAACCCAGCACAGAAGTCATACGAGGGAAATAATGTAAAAGCGTAATTGTGCAGCAGGGTCCCAACGAGACAGAGTTGTCTCAGGTCATTTAATAGACGAGCGCTGGCCTGTGGAAGCGCCGCCTGCGTCCATGTGAGGAGACGCCAGTGGCCCAGTGTGTCCTCATGTGATTAAAAAGAAAAAACCTCTCAGAGAAACATCTGTTTGGCCCGAAGACATGTCACCCAGATGAGGTCGAAGGAAGGATTCTCAGGAGATAAGCATCTGGGGGTTTTTAATTTGGAGAATCTCCTCCTCCTCCTCCTCCTCCTCTTCATTCTCTCTTCTCAACCTGCTCTTTCTTCCCATTCCCGTCCATTATGAAACTCGATTTCTCTCTCGTTAGGTCGTTCTCTTCCATTAAAGCTGCACCTATTACAGTGTGTTTAACCAGTTTTGAGTGTTGCACTTGCTAATGAAAACATAAACGATGATGACAACAACACAGACGGTGGCGATAATCAGTGTGTTGGCGGCGTCGTTAAAGGGTTATTCAGAGACAAAAACAGGCAAAATGCAATCGGTGTTTTCACTCAAAGGGGAAAAGCTAATGAGAAAATGGGGCTCGGTGCTGGGGGAGCGAGATGTGGTAATTACATTAAAGCAGATAACAACTCTGTATGCATCAGGCTCCTACTTCAGCCACCGGGTAACAGTGATACTCCGCTGAGATTAATGCCGGCGAGGATCTGAGGTTCGAGATGATTGATGGAATCATTAGCTCGGCTTTCACACGGGAGCATAACGAGGAGAGTCCGACATTAAGGTGAGATGATATGAAATATGGTTGTGACAGAGTTAAAAAAAAAGACCAAAGTTGTGAACATGTTCCAAGCTGGTATCACATGCTTCTCAGGTTAAAGGAGAAAACACAACTTTCCTGAAACTTTCCATTGCTGCAGCTCCTCTGTTCAGCCTCTGTCTCAAACGCTTGTTTTTAGCTCCTGTCTCTTTAAATGTGAAAATACAAGAGACGTTCCTACACAATGAACACAAAACTGGAAGAATACAAATATCTCAGGATGGAATTAAAGAGAAGACATGTAGAAGATGTCGACCAGGAAAGACGACAACTCGAGATCTCGAGCTTGCATCAATGAAATTTACTCCTGCTCTAGATAAACACCCCTAGACTGAAGGTTCTGGAAATGTTCCTGTCGTTTGAACTGAACCGGGAAACCTCCTGCTTCTTATGTGAATCTAAAAATCTACAAATAGATAAACCAAGATATTTGAATGTGTCTTAAAAGCTCTAAAATAAACCTTATGTTGCTGTTTTCAGATGAAATTGAAGAATATGCATTACAGTAATATCCAGAAACGCTTCACTTAGATCCTTTTCTTTGACAGAGTTGCACAAAAGACCAAAGTTGTGAACACAATCCAAGTTGGTATCACATGCTTCTCAGGTTAAAGGAGAAAACACAACTTTCCTGAAACTTTCCATTGCTGCAGCTCCTCTGTTCAGCCTCTGTCTCAAACAAGTGTTTTTTGCTCCTGTCTCTTTCAACGTGAAAATACGAGAGGGCGTGTTGATGACGTTCCAAACACACGATGGACACAAAACTGCAGGAATACAAATATCTCAGGATGGAATTAAAGAGAAGACATGTAGAAGATGTCGACCAGGAAAGACGACAACTCGAGATCTCGAGCTTGCGTCAATGAAATTTACTCCTGCTCTAGATAACACCCCTAGACTGAAGGTTCTGGAAATGTTCCTGTTGTTTGAACTGAACCAGATAACCTCCTGCTTCTTATGTGAAACTAAAAATCTACAAATAGATAAACCAAGATATTTGAATGTGTCTTAAAAGCTCTAAAATAAACCTTATGTGGCTGTTTTCAGATGAAATTGAAGAATATGCATTACAGTCATATCCAGAAACGCTTCACTTAGATCCTTTTCTTTGACAGAGTTGCACAAAAGACCAAATTTGTGAACACAATTCAAGTTGGTATCACATGCTTCTCAGGTTAAAGGAGAAAAAACAACTTTCCTGAAACTTTCCATCGCTGCAGCTCCTCTGTTCAGCCTCTGTCTCAAACAAGTGTTTTTTGCTTCTGTCTCTTTCAACGTGAAAATAAGAGAGGGCGTGTTGATGACGTTCCAAACACACGATGGACACAAAATGGGAAGAATACAAATATCTCAGGATGGAATTAAAGAGAAGACATGTAGAAGATGTCGACCAGGAAAGACGATCACTCAAGATCTCTCTGAAATGTACTCCTGCTCTCGATAAACACCCCTAGACTGAAGGTCCTGGAAATATTCCTGTTTTTTTAAGCCTGTTATATATTTGAAGACCAATGTCGTCTGTATGAATATGAGACTGAAAGAACAAGGAAATGTTTTGGACAATCTGAAGTGGTACATAGCTGTTAATATTGAGGTGATATATGTATATATATATATAGTAATTGTTGATTTTCAATCATAAATACTGACGTCTGTAAATACACACTTAAATATATTTCCCATATAATAACACTCATTCTTGCCAGAAGTGCCTTTTGAGTAATTAATGCTTAATGTACTAATTTCTAGATTTTTTTTTAAAGTAAAAATCTACAAATAGATAAACCAAGGTATTTGAATATGTCTTAAAATCTCTAAAATGAACCTTATGTGGCTGCTAACAGATGATTTTGAAGAATATGCATTAATATCCAGAAACGCTTTTTTAAAATCCTTTACTTTGCATGAGGAAGTTTCTTCTTCACGAGTCTCCATCCCTGTGATATCACCTGTGTTTGACATTCATTTATCTTGTAGCACTCACATGACGCCACCGGCGGCACGCGCCTGTCAGATCCCATAACCACACGGTGATAAGTTGACAGACGGTGTAATTACTTGTTAACAAGGTTGGAGGAGGGAGGGGGAGGGGTCTATCCGGCGAGCGTCCTCGTCCTGGGACGTGTGGGATAATGCGATGACCTCTGTTCAAATCGGTTGCTGTGGCAATGCAGGTAATCTGCATAATCCCCGCTGTTTTTTTTGTTGTTCTCTCGCTGCTTCCGTCGATATGTTTCTGTTCACGTGTCGATCAATGACCGTGGTCCTGCAGGTGTCGTTCATTTTTTATCGTCTTATTTATTATTGATAAAGACAATCGAACGTGACACGTTGGAGATGAAGTAAATTCACTGTATTGACCTGAATATCAGACGATCACCGTGAAGTAATAACAGTTTATCTGACTGACGCAGACGATCAGTGGCAGGAAAGACAGACGGACACAAGAAAACACACAACGACAAATCAAAAGACACAACAGTGGATCAGAATCAGAATCAGAATCAGAATCAGAATCAGAATCAGAATCAGAATCAGAATCAGAATTCTTTTATTTGCCAAGTATATTTGCACATACAGGAAATTCCCTTGGTGTCATTGGTGCACTTAACATAAAACAACAATATAAAAACAACAATATATAACAAAATAGAATAAAATAGAACATGATGAAAAGCCATAAAAACACAACAGCAGTTAAAAAAACAAACAAACACTACAAATAATAAACCAGTTTTAGCTTCTAATGGAAAAAGGTTGGTACCAATAGATGAGGCTCGTTGCTGATTGGACGGATCCACTGTCCGTCTTTTTAAACAGGAAGTAAATGTGTTTGTTGTGTGTTGTTACCACATCGTAGAGCTCAGGTCTGATTACATTAATTCAATCAACGGGTTTGTCTCTGCAACCAACACGTCTCATATTACACAACATCATTTGACCTCTAAACATATTTATTAGTGCAGCTCTAATGTTTCTATGTGTTCTATATGAAAAACGCCACAGATTCTTGTCTTTAAACGTCAAACCCTCAGAGATAGTTTGACTTTCGGGAGCAGCCGGGTTCCGCTGTGCCAGGTCGAGTCTCCCGCTTTGGGCACGGCAAATATTCAGGATTAGGATCAGCACTCATGTGCCCGTTAAGAATGATTGCGTTGAGGAAAGGCGCTTTGGTTTATTGAACACAGGGATTTATCTGATCCTCTCAGGCAGCTCAGATCGTTTAATGCTGCCTGGCTTTCCCCCTAAATGAATTCCTGTGATTCGACATGGCGCGGCCCCGACTGCGGAGAGCGGGAAAAAAAAGGCAAAGAGTGAAGGTTTACACAAGTCCAAATCGCATCATGTTTGTTATTGAGGGGATTGAACAGGATGAGCGGGGGGGGAACAGAGTGGCCATGTTGATCGTTGCTTTTAAATTCAGGGGCTGCATCCTTCAGAGGATTCTCACTTCCTGGGTGACGTGGACCACGAAGGCCGTACGGTCACAGAGGATCTGCTTCCTTATCGCTCGAGAGAGAGAGAGAGAGAGAGAGAGAGAGAGAGAGAGAGAGAGAGAGAGAGAGAGAGAGAGAGAGAGAGAGAGAGAGAGAGAGAAGTCTGTGTTTTCCCTGTTTGCTGTTTCGTTGAGTCGAAGCGTGAAACCTCTTTGAATAACCGTCTTCAAACGCAGCCTGTGAAGAACGCAGCCCCCTGACCTGAGGCGACCTGACCTCCTCTGACCCGGGCGCCTTCCCACAGAGCCAGAGGTTTACACAGGATTTACACAGAGACACACACACACACACACACTCTGCTGGCACCACACTGAACAACTCTCTCTCCTCCTCACATGAGGAACAACACAACACGCCCGAGAGGCACAAAGAGATATTTTATTAAGATGTGATATTTTATTCATGTCTTTCTCATGTATCGCAAACTGAACACGATCAAACCTCCGCTGTTGAAACATGTGTCGATGAGTCAGCCCCCCCCCCCCCCGCCCCCCCCCCACCGGGGAAACCGAGGCTTGTTGATGTCGACCACATCTGCCAGGAGGAGGTTGTGATGCTGGTGGACAGAGACAGACTTTTAAAGCATTTTTTAATAAGAATCCTTCTAATAGGGATTCAAACATGTCATCCCCTCCTTCTCCCCCCCCCCCCCTTTAATCCGGTTTTCATTATTCTCCGTCTCTCATCTTCTGACCCTCCTCCTTCTTGCCGTGAAGCTCGCGGCTTTAACCGGAGACAGACGTAGGAACTCTCTCTTCTTTAATGAGCACATTATTCCTTTCTCCAGTTTTCAGATCACGTCTTTCTTAAAGTACAGACGATTCAGAGTTGAAAGCAAAGTTTCTCAATCTGTTCGAAACTACGTCAAATAAGATTTTATATGAAGACACAGTCAGAATTTTGTAATATTTAAATCCTACCAGTGGTTTGTTATGGCGACCCCCATATGATCTAACCCTAACCCAATAAACCAGGTTATGTTTTCACTTGTTTGTTTGCTTATTTGTCAGCAAAATATAAATTCTCTACTTTCCGTAGCTTATGTTTTACATTTTTGTAAAATTCACAGAGAATATTGCAGGAATCTTGAGTTTAGAACAAAGTTTAATGTCAAATAAATAATTTGAGCTGATCTGACCACTTCCTTTTTTCCTTTTTACATTTCTATCTCAAGAACAACACCAGCGTGTGTGGGATTGTGTGCAGTGCAACGACGGAAAGTTCATTACAATCTGTGCAAATCGAAAAAAAACCTGAGACGGATCAATCACATCTGTTGTGTTTACACTGAGCGCCGGCCGCCATAGTGGTTTTCAGTCGTAGCTTAGCAACGGCGGTGCAGGGGGATAATGTTTGGATTAGTCCGAGATTTGAAGCTGCTGCTGCAGATCAATGCACCAATGTCACCTCATGAGAAGAAGTTTTCCACTGGTTGTCACTGAGTTTGAAAAGGTGAAAAACAAAAGACCTCAACACTTTAAGACAACTGGGAAAATGACACGTTTTCTGAGCAGTTTTTAGATTTTAATCTCCTCTTAAAGATCTTAAAGGATTCAGCAAAACCATTAAAGCTGATTTGCATTGAAATTCACAAACTGCCACTTCACTTTTACTAAATATTCCTTCTCAATTTCAAGGTCACTAACACACAGGCACATACGACCCTGAAAAATCCATTTAATCTCAGCTTTACAAACAAAGAGGATAAAAATACCAAAAGAAATAAAGAAATGTGAAATCTGCTTCGTCCATCTCCTCTAATGAGACACATTGTCTCTGTGGATCTCTTTTTTATTCATTATTATTATTATGAGACAGATTTAAAAAGGTGGGTGTTGTGTGTGCGAGGCGTCCATGATACGCCCGAGAGCAATCTCATTGTCCTGCTTGGCTAGCGTGAATGCTGAGCTAACACCAGGGCTGTAATCTATCACCGCAGAGATTGCACTTGTTCCAGCATTGTTTTACAAGCTGCTGAGGACCGGGGCAGATAAGCTTTATCCTGCCCTCACTTTTTTCTGTGTGAGCCTTTGAAATCCATCTGTCAATAAGATAGAAACCCGTGTGCGGTGGAAGAGGAGGCCGCTGTTGCTCATGGGTTTGGTGCAAAGCTCTTTTTTTTTTTTAAATGAACAGATGTGACAGATTTTATTTCTCTTCCAGCTCCAGATATTTTTGGGTGGAAGGTTTTACAGGAGTTCTGCTAAGGATTAAACTTTGAAAATATTTTTCAAAGCTGCTTTTATATTTGCTCCGAAACTTTGAGTCGAAGTGGGAGACAAGTCACTGACTTTTGAAAGTTTTGAGTTTTTTTAATGACATGCAACACAGTTTTTTTTGTGTCATATTTTCCCCATTTATCATCCACACTTATTCCTGCAGGTTTTCTCACAAAATTATTATTCAATGTGAATAGTATTATGGTTTCTCATCAATCCACAGCTTTAGTCTTTAAGGTGTGTTACCTCACTTCCAAAAGTTACCTACGCCACGTTTTCATTATTGTTTGTTCGTCTGTCTGTGTATTCAGCAGAAATACGTACAAACTACTGGATGAATCACCACAGATCTTCCTGGAAGGATGTGAAATTGGTCAGCGAGAGAAACAAATTAACTTTCGGAGTAGGGGGCGGATCCAGGGATTCTTTTTTCTCTTTAATATTGCCAGGTCGGGCGTTTTTCAACCTTTTCATTGATTTCTCAGAGAATATGTGTGAATTCTGATGAAGGGATCGATGAGGAAGGTAAGTGAGACATTTAAAACTGGTGAGAAGTTGAGCTGGGTGGCACTGAGGCTCAAAGAATCCAGAGAAGACGTGTTGGTTATTTGGTCAGCAGCCCGAATAGTAATTAATTCAATCTAAAGTGAAGACTTTACTGACATTTCACTCCTAGTGTCGGGATGTTTAAAAAGATTGTGACTCGGGAGCAGGTTCCCAGGTTCTGCAGCTCAGCAGAAAATGACTCAAATCCACAAAGGTGTTTTGGGAAGTTGATGTTGTTTGAAGGACGTCCAAACTCCAAAGATACATGTTTTCTGAATTGTTAAGAATGTTGACTTTAATAAACCTTTTCCAGATTAGAAGAAGCCATCAAGGTTCAAAATTATATTTAATGGACATATTAGAATCAAATTATTTTACAGAATCTGTGTTTTGAATACGTCAGAAAACTCAACAGTCAACAGCCGTGGAAAGAAATATCTATCTTTGCGTGTTCTGTGGAATCAAATATGATTTAAACCATTTAGACTCTGAATCCTGATTGAACAAACAAGTCCTTCAGAAAACAGATTGACACTCATCAAACTATCCAGTTAATCCCATGCATTTTCATTGGAAGCCACCATTTACAGACCCGACATGTGATTCGATGAATGAACCATGTGTGGATCCAACAATAACCCTGTGCAGGAAACAGAGACCTGTGTGGCTGCGTGTGGCTTTAACACACAGACATTCGATAAGATGTGTAGATGCAAATAGAAAAGGTTTGATTGAAGATATGTTGAAGAAAGAAAATATGTCGTGGCTGGAAAAGGAAAATGGTCATTGCATGAAGAATGATGTTTCTTTTCCTTCCATGTGTCGACTGCTGCAGGTGTTTCTGTGGAGAACATTTCTTCTCCTCAAACAGCCAAACTCCCAAGTGTGTGTCTGTGTGTGTGTATGTGGATGTACACAACTCTGTGTGTGGTATTTTTCTTCTTTTTGTCATGAACTGTCAAATATATATATATATATAAATGATATTCCCATTTGTAGTGTAAGGTTTATATTAAGAACATATTCTTTACATATTTTATACTTTCACATGTTCTATTGTCTTCTTCATTGTGATGATCTTATCTTAATTGTGTAGCAATTTGAACTGCATCAACCTGAATGAAAGGTGCTACACAAATAATGATTGAACCATTGATTGATTGATTGATTGATTGGTTGATGGCGAAGCAAATGAAACCGACTTGATTAAAATGACAATTATTTATTGTTTGAAATCTGCTGAAAATGTGTGATACAAAACAAAAACACAAGTCAACACAAACACACTTATTTAACCTTTAATTTCCTCTCCTGACATTTCCTGCTTCGCTCTCAGTCCAGTCGGAGAGTGTTTGCTTGTCAGCGAGGTTCTTACCTTTGGCCTTTTCATTCTGCTGCCTCAGTGTGAAGCAGAGTTATTGATGAGCCGATCAGCTTGACGCTGTCGAGCAGTGATTCATCCTACACCCCCCCCCCCCACCACCTTGCTCCATTCTGCTCCACCTCCCTAATCCTGGACTGTAATTTGCACAGGAAGCCGCGAGCCGACCAGATGAGAGACGTCGGCTCCCGCGGCCCCGGTGTCGGCTGCGAGGATTTATTGGCAGCTCCGGAGAGTGGACGAGGGGGTGGAGGGGGGCAAAGGGTCGCCGGGGGGGCCGGGGGGGCCGGGCAGGAGGCCGACGGTCTGATGACACTGTGGAAATGACAACAGATGAATGGAGGAGAGAGAAAACAGCCACAGAGCAAAGTGCAGGCCTGGGATTCAGCCTGAGGAAGAGGAGGGAGGAGGAAGAGGCTCTCAGAGAGGAAGGTGTCACATTGGAACAGAGCTCTGTGGTATTTGTTTTAAAAGAGAACACAAGTAGTTGTCAACATTTTCCTTTACAGTATTGTCTTGTATTGTATTGTAATGTATTTTCACACATATTTGAAGAGTCTCAGTTACAGAAGAACGACTGAGTTATTACAAATGGAGAAATGAGATCGGTTTCAGTTTCATCTGTGATTTAGTTGAGGAGTCAAAGCAGGTTCTTATCCTTCCTTCTTTGTTTTTTTAAATCTCATTTTAACTCACATTTCACTGCCAAGACAAGCAAGTCACGTAGGTCTCTGCATAACCACCATTAAATATTATGGAGTAAACCCATTTAGCTTCAAAATGTGAACCGAAATATAAAAATATGAATTCTAAGCACTTAGTATTCTAACTGAGCTCCAACCCTCAGGCCTAAAAGTCTGATCGATCACATGATCCCCTTCCGGACGAAAACAAACTGTCAAACACAACATGGAGAATCGACCACAAGTGATTTTGACTCTGTTGTCTTCTCCAGCTTTAAGGGGGTCACGTGATGAGCATTTTCAGGCGTGTTAGTATGCACCCGGTTTTAAAAACGCCATTTTCAATACGGATGTGTCCTGAATATTGTATTTCCATAACTCACAGGTGTGACACATTCCTCTGATCCTTCTCCGTGAAGCAGAAACACAATATGACCTGTGGCACAAACTTTTTAATAAAGCAACATCGATGGTGTGAATTTGATTTCCTCTCCACGTTGTCGGTGAATCTGGATCCTTCCACATGATCTCCAGTGACCCCTCCCCCCCCCACTGGCTTTCAGTCTTATTGCCTGAGCTCTGCTGGTTTTATTGAAGTCTTCCGGCTCCATCACATCCATCTCGTCTGCACGGGCGTCTCGCACACGTGTCACGGCGGCGTGACGAGCTCACGTCGGCGGCCGACCGTTGTTATTGCTCGGCAGAGACAGAGTGAGTGATACGAGGGAAATGCCAGCGGCTGCCGACCTTTTGCTAGAAAGGCCGTATTTATGAGGGTATGTAAATGCGAGTCCATTGTTTGCGCTGCGAGAGAAATCCAGTGCGGTGGTCGTCAGTGATGGAGGCAGAATGAAAACTGACCTGCAGCCGGTTGGACGTGCTGCGATATTTTATGGCATTTTTCAGACTGTTTTGTGCAAATGTACTGAAACCTTCCTTTTCCACAAGAGGGTTTTATTCTGTTCCTCCTCTAAGGCTCGATGACGCCAAGTTTAAATCTTACACATGCTTGTAGCTGCAGTACAAGTATTAATAGTGCAGATTATTGAACTTTTATTCTAGTTAAATCAGGACAAGTTAAATTCTAGATTTTGAGTTCTAATTGCATTTTTTGGATAGCACTATTTTTTATTTAATTTTATTGTGCACTGTCTGACACTCACAGATATCCGTCCCTTAAACATACCACTGTGGCAGGACAAGGAAAGGCAGAGACGTAGGTACTGCTTACTGTTGTTTAATCAGTAGTCAGGAAGAACAGGCACATGTTCCCCATACGGGAAGTATATATAGCTACAGACTTTACATTTCCCATCGACCCACTGGGTGAGAGGACACACCCATGAGTGCACGCCACACCACGTTCTTTTACCTCAAGATCCACGATTCATTCCTTGGGAAATTGGTGAAAAGGTTGGAACAATAAATTCCTGGATCTCTGGATCCCCTCTGAGGGGGAGAGGCGGTGGACTAGTGGCAGAAAACTTGGACTACTGGCAGAGAAGGGGTTGCTGGTTCGACTCCACGGTTCGTCTCCTCGGAGTTTCGGCGGAAACTTGCCTGGATGGTGTAACGAACCTGGACAAGTTCAAAAGGACTCTTCTTCCTACCCTGTCTAGTGCCCCTGAGCAAGGCACCTTACTCCCCCAACATCTGCTCCCCGGGCGCCGTACCTGGCAGCCCACTGCTCTGGTCTGCAGTGTGTCCTGCACCAGATGGGTGAAATGCAGAGGACTAATTTCCCCAATGCATGAGTGTGCCTTTGCATGTTTGTGCATGTGTGTGGGATTAATAAAGTGTATCTTCTTCTTCTTCTTCTTCTTCTTTATCCAGACTATCCAAATATATGAGTTAATATTTGGGCAATGTCCCGTATCTTCCACCAACTTTCTTGCAAATCCGCTCAGTAGGTTTTTGCGTTAGCCTGCTGATAAACAAACCAACCAACATGTCTGAACACTTCTCTTTGGAGTTTGCAAAACTGCAGAAAATCAATCATTGAAGAAAATCGATGATTCCAGACGATGGAACTCATGAAGAAGAGAATCTCCAGCTGCAGCCTCAGTGGCTCGCGTGGCCCAGTTTACATCTCATGTCTAAACTTGCATGAACTAATGTGGTGGAGTTAAGCCCCTTATCCACCTTCTTAAGCTGATATAGATCTTAAATACAGAGAGTTTATCTTCTGATGTTGTGTGGGTGTGAGTGTGTGTGTGTGTGTGTGTTTGTGTGTGTGTGTGTGTGTGAGTGTGTTGCTGCAAACAGAAAGTAGCACACTCGAAGAACCCCGGTTTCATTAGTTCCCTTATCGCAGATTAAAAGTGAGACTCTTTGTCCAAAGTGGTGCGTTTAATCTGTGCTTCAGATCCTAAAGATCATCTAATCCAGTGACCCCCCCCCCCTCGCTGTGCTCCACACACGGCGTCGGGTCAGATTTACCGGGCGGTGTCAGAATGATCCAGTGTCGGCCGTGGCCTTCCAGCACAAATCCAATCAGGGAACAATACAACTCAACGTTACACACGTGTGGAAGCGTGGACGCGTGTTGTCGAGTTGTTCGACTTTTAAATTACGGCGCCAGTCAAGTTCCCTGGCGTCCGTCGGGGGGGGGGGGGGGGGCGGCTCGGCCTCCTGCAGGAGATTTAACTCCGACCGTCAACGGATTTCATCTGAATCGATAACGCTGTAATTATTTCTTCCGTAGATTCCTCCGCGTCCCCGTTCATCAGAGGATTCTGACGTGTGTTTCTCTAAAGCTGTCACCGGCGGTGATTTGCAGGTCGGGGGGGGCGGGGGGACCCGGCTTCAGATGCCAGTTAATCTGCGAGTCTTCGTTATGATGAGTCACTCAACGGGTTGTTTAATCAAACCGGATATTACAGCCTGGCTTCGCTCCGAGTTCCAGCCTCACACACACATTTCATTCATCTGTTTTCATAAAGAAAAGAGTGTCGGGGAAACGATGAACTTCTGATTCTTTATTCTTAAGTTTTTTTTGGTTGATCTTTTGAAACTACATATCCCGATAATACATCAAAAACACAGCAAACGATAGATGGTTCAAATAATCTCTCAGGATCTCTTCAAAACATTTCAAGTTGTATGATATTCATGACGCTTGGTGCAAATTATTGAAGTCGAGGGAACGAGATCGTCTCATGAAAATCAATAAGTAAAGAGTCTTATGTAAAGCAGAAGTTATTTGAGTTCGATGGAGACAGGAGGATTTGTATGTGGATTAAAGGATGATTCACGAAATATCATAACAAACCAATTGATTAACAAATTAACCAACAGAGATAGAAGTGTCACAGTTAGGCTTGAACTTTAAAATGGTAAAAGTCAAATCCTCTTTTCTTTGCTGAGCACATATTTATTATGGAAATGTCTGTGTCTGCTGAATTCTGGGGTTTCAGACAGAGAGTGTTAGAAAAAACACGACGCCCACGTGAGAACGGAACCAGACGAGCGAGGGAGCGTCTCTTCTCTCGACTGTCACTCGCTCCTTAAGTTGAGCACAGAGGCTCCTCCCCTCCTTCGATTGGTCACGTTGAACCACCATCCTCTTTACAATGGAATAAGTTTAAAGTAAATTCACAAGTACATCTAAGCTTTGAAACAGTGCAGCGCTGTCGATAAGCGTAATAAAGGGATTGAGGATCTGAAACTTGCAAAATCCATTTTAAATATCTGATGTTCTTTTAAATACAGGTTTTAACAAGAGAAAAGGAAAAAAAGAGTTTTGCTCATGAAAGAATAAATATGAGTTTAATTCCTTTTCTCTCAGATTCACCTTGACCCCCAAGAGTTTTAGAAAATTACACATAAATGCTGAATAGCCGATGCGTCCTCCTCTACTTGTGTGTGTGTGTGTGTGTGTGTGTGTGTGTGTGTGTGTGTGTGTGTGTGTGTGTGTGTGTGTGTGTGTGTGTCCTTCTCCCGTCCGTCTCCACTTGTCTTCACGGTTCCGGCTGCTGCCTCCCTCTCTCCCCAGCTGTCTGCTCACAGACGGCAGCAGTGGTCGTCTCAGTCTGTGAGGACAGTGTCTGTCCTCGTGCGCCTCCGTCTCCCTTGGTGACGCTCGTGTGAGAAGAAAAAAAAACAACCAGTCGCTCAAAAAGCTTCAACACTCGAGTCAAGAATCTGATGTGGAAAGAGAACAGTCAGTGTTTTTAAATAACAGCTGTTACACCTTGAGAAAATGCAGTAATTTAAAGATAGCTTGAATAAAATGAAGGATTATTATATCATTAGTTTGGTCGCATTTAATATCCTAATATCCACTTTATCTGACGCTATACAACACAACACAAATGCTACACACCCTCTGAGGCTAATTGTGATTTGTAAATATCGGCTTTACAAATATAATGTGATTGATTGATTAGTCAGCAGTTGTTTCCTTCCACTGTTTGTATCTGTCTCTTGTGATGGATCCGGATTCTTCATTGTCGTTTGCTCTGTAACTTGAATAAAACTTTATCTCATGATCTCATCTGTGAACATGATTTGCGACAGGTTATTGTTGAATCTCTATAAACTGATTCTTCGTGTGAATATGAAGAATCTGTCAATGCATCTTCATTCCAATGCCGAAAATAGAGATTAACTAAAAATGTAATCTTTACCTGAAACACAGACACAATTTGCTTTTTGTACAGAGAAACATTGTGAAACCAGTCGAACTCTAAACAGGAAAGAGAAAGAAATTGTTTTGGATTTGATCGGGGAAGCAGCTGAAGTCACATCTTGTACCTTTGGAGTGTAGCACGACGTTCTAGTGATTATTATTATTATAATTATTATTATTACTTCTATGAACAGTCCCTGGTGCCTGGATAAATAACCTATAAGCCGATGTGCTGCATTAGCGCCTGCGTTTCTCCTCCGGGGATAAATGACGTTTTGTCACGAAGCCACAGACGTTTCTCCTTTTTTCTCCCACGTGTGTCATGAGAACAAAGGACGAGACAGATTGTGTAAAATTACGGTTTTGAAGAAAGTGACAGGCATTCAAATTGCATCGTGAAAAATAGCCAGCACACGTTTCTGCCTCCTTTTCTTCCTCTGCCTTTAAACCCTGTGTTTCTCATTCAGACGCTTGTTTGGTTAAATTAAAAGTGTTTTCTCACACAATGCTAATTACTTTGCCTTTTGCTCCTTTTTCATGTGGAATAACTCTGGATCTGCAAAGAGCACAACAACACCTCTTGTTTTCCTGTGCAGACAATTAAAGAACGCTCGTTTCCCCGTCTACCTTTACTTCCTCGTCTATCAACCCAATGAAAAACAATTTGCTTTCTATCATTTGCTGTGATCTCCTCTGTTCCTCTTCTCCGTGCTGCACACGCCGGGGTCTGATCTGGACATCTCGCTCCGGTCAGAGAGAAGTAACACCCACCGGGGGAAGAGGTGGAAAAAAAACATCCGTGTGCTCCTGCTCCTCGGTAATAGCTTTGGACACAGCTGTGTGCACGGCTGACTCCTCGCCACTGTCGGGCCTTATCTCCAGAAAGGAGATTATGTTTGTGGGGGGTTGCCGGCGTGCGTCTCTGGTGGAGGAGAAGCTTCTGTCGCTGGTCGGCTGCTCGGAGGCCACAGATAAAATGTCTGAGGCATTATTCCAGTTCCCCGGGGTTTGTGTTTACTTTGGCTTTGTTGCCTCTGAACAGGCGGCGATGCCAAATGCGAGTGTGTTCTAGTTGGTGCCGATAAATAAACTTTGATTTGCTTTGTTTACATCTCTTTAGCCTCCTTCTGTTCCCTGACACGGCTTCTTTTTTTTTTTTTTTTTTTTTTTTTTTATATTTTTGTTTATTGGAAGTAGTTTCACGAGATACAACAATATAACAGGGAATACTTCCATCATACATTTTTTCCCATCTTTTTATCCCTCCCACATTCCCATCCCCAGCACCCATAACAAACCTATAAACACGAAAAAACAACCAAATATAAAAATAAATAAATAAATAAATAAAATAAAATAAATAATTAAAGGGGAAGGGTGAATTGTTAACACGGCTTTTTTTTAACAGTTTTTGCTTAACGAGAATCTGAAGGAACCCAAAGTGGCGACCGTACGAGAAACACGTTAACTCCAAACGTTTCCCTCCTTCGCTCGAGTGCTTCCTTCCCTCTTCAAGCTTTTTTGGATCGCTGGCCACAAACTCAGCTCTTGAGCCAGCGAAGGAAACGAAACTCGTAACCCTGATGCTCATCTTTCCCGTCATCCTCTCATCCGTATTTTTTGAGTTTCTGGATCAAGAGGATTTGATTTTTTTTCCCCTCCTGCACCTCCTCGAGAATTCTAAATTGAGCTCGGTCTCTTAAGCCTCTTCCTCCCTGACCCACTTCCAATCTCCATCATCTCCCCGGCGCTGGCAGCCTCTGGATCCGACGGATGCTGCCAGTTGTCGGCCGCCTCCCTCGGCGAGACATCAGCCAACTCGCTTTCTCTTTCTCTTTCTTGAATTTCACTCGGCGCCTTCTTTTCTCCGAATGTGAAATGTGAAATAAAGAACGAACCCGCAGGTGCGCGTCAGGGGCTCATTTCTTTGGCGGTGCGTGATTGCTTTCATGACGCCCCCATGCTGGGTCCTCGTAACACTCGTTCCAATCCCTTGACAAATTGGATAAACAAGCAATTTAGGAAGCGGTGGTGTTTTAGAGGAGGTTTTGTTTTTTTTTTCAACAGAGAGAGACAGCTGTTTGAGGAAAAGTTTTTCAAAGCCTCGGAGAAGAAGTTGACTGGATTTAATTTTACATCTCTCAGTCTTGATGGAGCCGAGGTCGGAGCTAATTCTGGAGCGTTGCGTAAGTGACAGGGATGAGTGAGGCGATGCACCGGGGGGGAATATTACTGTACGGGTGAAAACAGCAGAAGGAGAAACCACGAGTGTGAATCCATTATCCACGTTAAGCCTCATGCAACACGTCCATTAACACATCGCACAGGTGAGTCATTGCAAAGAGCCTGTTGTTGTTTTCAACACGTTCCTGAATTTACTGAAGTTCGGATCCGTTTCCTGGAAAAAACAAGAACACAGCTTGAAAACAGCAGATGCACTTTGCGAGAAACTTGAAAACCGACGAGAATAGATTTTTCTTTCCATTTAGAACATCACAAAGTAAATATCCTGAACGTATCAGTGGAACGCAGCTTTATAATATCTGCTTGTAGCTACTAAAGCGTGGTGACGTGATGTGGTGTGACGCAGGGTTGCCAGGTCGGACGTCTTCCTGCAACTTTGGGCAACTTTTGAAGAGTTGCGGTGCATTGAATCTTTTATCCAGGCGTTAATTCACAACCAGTGACAGGTTTATTTATACTCATTCAGCTGAATTTATTCAGATTATATGAATTAAAATAAAGCAACATGAAATAAGGTTCTGCATCAACTATAGTAAATACCGTTATATGACATGTAAACGGTAAATTCATGTAATCCCGGCTGGGTGGAGGAGGACAAAGAGGAAGAGAAAGCAAAATTGTGAATCAGTGAATTTATTAGCAGGTTCATAGATGAATATTTTACGTTATGTTAATACAAGAGGCCATTTTAGGACCACAGTTAAAGAACTGTTCAGGGTGAACTGCTTTTATTGCTGCCACACTAAATATTTATGCTGTTTTGTGTAGATGAGGGTAGCAATGCTGTTTATGGAATTTAGAAGCAGTGCACATGGTATGGCACTGGGTTATTTTGAGCTCTGCTACTAGATTGTTTTCTGGGCTGGTTTTGAACGGCCATTTATTCTGCAAACCTGGCAACCCTGGGATGACAGGTCACCACTTCCTCCCACCTGTTATATCTGAAGGCCTGCTGTCATCCAATCAAGAATTAGCATTAGCCCCAGCTGTTTCATTTGTTTGGTCCATGTCCCACCCACTAACATGGAGGAGTCTGGGTTTATAATCTTTCTGCAGCCAACACGCTGTGAGTGCATCTCTGTTTAAAATCAATGGTTGTCACAGTTTTTACCTAAGTGAGTTTCTCTGCTGCTTCAGGCTGCGAAGCTCCTGTTTCCAATGCTGGAAGTTTGTGAACATACAGGAGGTTTAGATTTGCCAGGAGATTGTGTGGAGGTAGAATGTTCCTGCTGGTGGATGAATGGCAGCTGTCTTCACGTCTCCGTCTGAGCCGCCAAGAGAAAGTTGCAGCGAGGTTGAAAAGAAGAAACGATGAGAAAACAAAACCTGTTTTCAAAACTTTGGCAAACATCCGATTCCGCTCTCTTCTTGTTTCTGACAGCTGCTCGTTCACAGGGACGCAGGACGCTTTCTGCAGCATGTTATTATTTTTACATGTTGTCAAAGTACAGCCTCGTATAAAAGTGCAGTCATTAGCGTTTGCACATCACAGGCTCGGTTCACACTGCGTGGAAGTATGTCTTTTATGATATGGATATTTTTAGCTGTTTTTCTTCTTTGACTTGCACCGAGGATCAGATGGAAGCAGGGTTCACTTTTTAGCTTCTATATGAATCTTCACTTGTGGGCGATTCTATCAACTAACAACAGGAAACATGATGATGTGTGTCAGTTTTCCTCCCACGGTAAGAAGGTGTAAATCTGTGCTGTTAAACTAACTTGGCAATAAACATGGGTTTTTTTTCCCGTGGAGTTGAAATGGTGAAAAAGTGGAACAACCAAACTGTAACTGTAGAAGTGAAGGAAAACAAGCGTGAACCTCGGACTGGGATTCACTCGACGTAAAGAGCTCCAGGACTGAAGAAAACTAATATTCAGTTACAGTTACTTTTCAGCTTCTATATGCATCTTCACTTGTGGGCGACTCTATCAACTAACAACAGGAACCATGATGATGTGTGTCAGTTTTCCTCCCACGGTAAGAAGGTGTAAATCTGTGCTGTTAAACTAACCTGGCAATAAACATGTTTTTTTTTTCCCGTTGAAATGGTGAAAAAGTGGAACAACCAAACTGTAACTGTAGAAGTGAAGGAAAACAAGCGTGAACCTCAGACTGGGATTCACTCGACGTAAAGAGCTCCCGGACTAAAGACAACTAATATTCAGTTGTTATAAAGATCCTCCATCCCTCCATCTTTACATCGATCTATTTATTCGTTACCTCTTATCCTTTCAGGTGGGAGCCAATTCCACCTGACTTTGGGTGAGAGGCAAGACAACTGTACTTTCACAGCTTCAGCATTTCCTCCACCAAAGAGATTAAGTTGTCATCATTATATTGTCATCCGCATGTTTTATTTCTTTGTCAGTGTGAAGTTAAAATTAATGCACTTTAAGTTTCCCATGTTTTAAACAACAGTAAATGTCATGATCAGTAATGATGCTAAAATCTGAGGTGAAGACGTGTGAGAAGAAGCTTTAGAGATTTTAAAATTCAAGTTAAAAAGTAAATTTACGGAGTGTGAGGAAAAAGTAACGTGACACTTAAACGCACTTGAATAGTGAACATCATTTATGGACAGGAGAAAATAAAAAAGATTACCTTTTGATGTTCACAAAGTTCGAGCATTGATCTGTAAGTTACAATGTGCCATTATTAAGAAGGTGGAACAGACCAAATACCTGGAAACTCATAGTGTTTCAAGTAAAATTATTTCTTTCATGGAAAAACTAACAAAGCGAGTTGGAATAAAATCCTCGATCCAGCACCTTAATTAAATCTGCTGTAGAAGTTAATTGGTTCTTTCTTCATCCTTCCACCAAGTTTCAAGACTATTGGTTCAGTACTTTTAATCCTGCTGAAAGACAAACTGCAATAAAAACATTATTTCTTCTCCTCATTTCCAAAGTGCTGATGATCATTTCCTGTGTTGTGTTATTGTTTGTTCCAATCTTTTCAACAGCGTCTCCGACAGCGACACCACTTGGAAACTCTAGGAGGGAAAAGTTTCCACATAAAGGATTTAATTCACTCGTGCACATAAAAATACTGTAATTACATCAGTGAAACACATCCAGATAATTTTCTAAATCAGAGTTGTGGCTGGCTTCTCTAATGTCAAGTCATTCACGAGCATTTCTATTTTATAATGCTCATAATAGTTTATATTTAATTTGAGAGCTCACGTCCCTTCAACTAGTCCCAGCACTTAATTGCACCTTACGAGAGCAGCACCCCCACCCCCCCAGTCACTGATTGCACAAGGAGCTGCCACATTAGCAAATCAGATGCTAATTTCACACAGTTAAATCAAATGAAAAGAGGAAAGTAAATACGCCGGGTCGGTCACAGTCTGCTTCCCAGGCTCCGTTGCACCTGGTCTCCAGCTTCCACACGTTTTCCTCTTCACTTCCCCGGACCTGCTGTTCTTTATCCCGTCGCACAAACACGATCCCGGTTCCCTCATCGCTGGAGTTCAACCTGCCGCTGTCAACGCCGTCTGTTCACGTTCCGGTCGTCTTCCTGTGTGAATGGGTTTGAATCCCGTTGTCTCTACCGATCTGTGTCCCTAACCCTAACCCTGCTCCTTTACATGTTCACTGTTCAGCCCCGAAAACCTCTGTTCATTCATTTAAAGTTACTTCGCTGCATTTTCCTGTCTGGTGTTTGTCACCGTACACGGAAAAAGAAAGATGGAGGACTTTAAAGCTCCTGAAAAGTGAAGTCATATCATCTGGATCGCACCCTGGTGGCTGACTGCAGTCTAAGAAATACATCAAATTAGATTTGGGTTCTTATCTGTCTATCAAATAATTCCACAAATGTCTGTCTGTCTGTATTTTGCTCTCATATCTCAACGCACTGTATTGTTCATGAACCTTAAATAAACAGGTGAGCTTTCAGAGGTCAAGAGCAGACGCTGCACTATTTTTTTAGAAAAGGCAATTTTGGTCATCTGTATCAGAATCGTATTATTAACAATCTGATGCTTCCTGACACATGTTCTCTGTCTTGTCCTAATGTAGATGAGCTGATCTGCACCAGTCTCGTCTTTACACTAAATATGAAACGACACCAGTAGCTTAGCACAAAGACTGTGCTCAGTGGAAACAGCTCGGTTTACGAGTGCTGTTTGTCTTCTCGTGAGAACCAGTCGACAGAAATCCCTTCTTCAATATCTCGCCTCTTTATTGGGAAGAATCTCTCTGACACTTTTTCTCTCTTCGCTGCTTCCTCTGCACGACCTGCTGACCAGACCGGAGGTGAACGTCAATTATATTTTTTCGGAGAAATGGGAAGAGATGTCTGTGGAATTAATTTTGGGGGATCTAGTTGTCACGAAAAGAGAATTAAACAGTAATGAGGCTTTGTTTGAGTTGTATCTCCGGCTGCAGGTTGACTTTACATTCATCTGCAGTTATTGCCCAGTTTCCTCTGAAATGAGCCCGTCTCAAATACATCCAGCTTAAAGCCAACAAGACGGGGGATCCTGCCCGTGGAGTCGGCTGCTGTCAGCTGTCACCAGTTAAAGTCCTCTCCCGAGCCAGTGAATGTGTTCATTTGTGCCTCATCCATAATCTACTTGTATCCCACTGTAAGCTTGAGAGAAAGTCGGTCTCGGAGGGCGCCGCTGGCCCGATTCCAGTCGGACCGCCAGTGTCAGAGGAGCCGGGCTTTGAATCGGCGAGGGGTTCGCTCATTAGGAGGAGTGATGCGAGGTCGATTCCCAGGCAGGAAACGACGGCGTCTAATGGAATTGAGTGGTGACTGCGGCCCTGTGGGAGATTATGCCACAGTCTGTCCGTAATGAGCAGCATAATGGCGCGATTACAGCGGCACTTAATGACTCAGAAATGGCCACCACTGTTCGTGTGGGGACACCCTCCGCTGTAGATTCCTCTTCTGAGCTCATTAGCCGGCGCCCGGCACAATTACCGCCCGATTTATAAGAAGTCAGAGTGACACAAAGCACAGTCGCTGTTTGCTCACCGTCCGTGTCCAGCCCCGCCCCCGTGGTTCTGTCCAGAAGCCCCAGTTACACCTGCAGTCAGCTGAGAAGACAAAGAGCCGGAGAAGATGTGGGTCAGTCTTTGAGACACTGACAAATTGAAAACCCTTGAAAGAAGCAACCTCTGTGGGCCAAAGGACCCAAAAGCATAAATCATATCACCAGAGTTCCAAAATCCAGTGTTTCTTACGAGCCTGCTCCGCCCGTGTGAAACCTACTTTAGACACGTTGCATCGATAGCATACTTGTATTATAGCTATAAATAAACTATATGATAAACTATATTTCCTCGTTAGCCATGAACAAACCAGCTTTGTCAGGTCGTGCTACATCGGCAAACACGAACACTACATCACCAGGAGGCATGAATGGCTTAATCAGGGTCAAGTCGCAATCAGCAGTCACCAAGAAATGTGAGAACTCTCCAACGACACGATTCAAGAAGTTCGCTTACATGTTTTTAGCCCATAAGTCCCAGAAAAATGTTGGAACTTGCCAAGAAAGTTCCACATCGGAGCCAAACTGGCTTTGATCTCTTGAACTCTTCAAAGATCCCAAAAAAAAATTCCTTAACAACATAACAATCAGCTTATGTACGTCCTCTGGGCTCTGGTTACAATCTTGGTAAAGTCCGACCCGTGATGGGAGTTTGATCAATCACCAGCAATAACCACAACAAAGTGTGTGGGTCATCTGTCACATGCACATCTGCTCGTGTGGAGTGATGGGCTCAGGACAGAGGCTCCAAACCAAATTAGCCTAATTAACCTCTTTGTGATGAGATTAAACAATCAGTTATATTTCTTGTGACCTCACCTGCTGCAGATTTGCGTCAGTATTTCATCAGGAAGGTCAAAACCAGCTGCACGGCTACTCACCCCGATAGACTTTCAGACTATGAAGTAGATAAATGATGCAAGAGCCTGGTTTGATATTAATGTGCATCTTTTTAGAAAAAACATGTAATTCTACCCCAAACTCTCCTAGTGGAAGGTTTCTCCGAGAACCTGATATCTATTGTTTTAAGATACATAACAATACATTTGAATAGACGGCTTCAAGTATTCCTAGTTAGTTTTTAAATGTGGAAACTTGCTTACCTCAGTTTCCTTATCCCTTCTACTTGAATGTCAGTTCTCATCATGAGGGAACTTGATGTTGCTTTAGTGCACGTGTGGGTGTGGGTCATTACGACAGGTGAGATTAAGAACACGTTGCCTTTTACAACGTGGCACCGGCTCTCCGGGGGAAATCCACCTGACTCCTCCACAGGATTCAGACAGGAGCGACGCTCGGGGTCGGATGTTATGTCAGAACGAGAGGTGCAATTTTCATTAACCTCCAGCCGTGCCATGATTTGAATATGACAGAGCAGCAATTAGTTGATTGGGATTGATTGACGAAGCCCGGCGTGTTTCTCAGCCCCGATGAAAGATGGGGAGTCAGGAGAACAAGTGCACACTTGCGTTTGTCCCCCTACTCCACATGCCCCATTAACCCCCAGTGCTCCCAGTCCCCGGGTGGCAGAGGGACTGGAGGCACGGGAAAGGGAATGAGGATTCAACCTGGTGAGAGACGCGTGAAACTAGAGCTTCAAGTGGAAAACTGAGAATCATACGAAACTAAAGGAAACACTGGTCAATCACAATAATGTAAATACTTTATGTTTATGTAAAAATGCATAGAAAATAACGTAAAATACATAAATTTATTATGAGCTCGACCCGATGTTTTCTCCGATTTCATGGGACGATGATTCACTCTGGAATCAGCGTGTGCTCTTTATCCTGCACGTCAGCAACACGTCAGCAACACGTCATCCAATGAAAAACAAGTTCCCAGTGACTGAGCTCAAACTCTTTGTTCTCCACTTCCAGGTTTGTTTGTGTGAGGAAATAATTGATCGGCCCAAAGACCCCGGCAGACGATACTTACGCAGATAAGCTTCATCAGTGGAATGAAATGCGGCGTGAAGTGGCTCATCAGAGCTGTTTGAGTTCTCCCTGGGCGGTCACTCTCCTCACTGAACTCCTCACTCAGAGCCAATTGACTGTGAGCCTCACACGCAGCTTCCAGCCGACGCACAGACTAATGTGCTGAGATTTGCATAAACTCGTCTGTGCGAAGCTTTGGCTGAATCTAAAAATGGAAAAACCTCGGAATGAAAAAGAAACGCGCTCGGAAGCCGAAGAGCATTTGTATTCCTCGCCTGTCGAAGCGCGAAAGGTTGTCGAGGAATGTCGAGGAATCGGGGAATGACATTTGAATACACGGGCCGCTTCTCAAGTCTCTCCTCCATCGACCCCATTTCATCCGACTGTATATCGAGCTCCTGCACCTTTGACATGGCGCCTGATCGATATGTTATTGCAGCATTGTCAGAGAAATATCTGCCATTTGGATTCCGGCCGGGCAGCCCGACTTCCTTCCCTCGGCGCCAGTTTTTTTTGCCAGATTGAAAACCTCTGGAGGTGACATCACAGGCGTATTAATAAAACCGAAGCGTGGGTCTCTTAAAGGTTATCACCGGTATCACCTGGACAGAGATTTGCTGCAGGGCGGGGGGGCAGAAAGAGAGAAGTGAGCCGGCGATGTCGGCGTCTGCTCGCCGTGGGAACGAGAGCGTGAACACAGCATTAAAAAAAAAAAAATCCTTTAATTTGTTAATTGCTGCAAATGATTTCCCCGGCCAATTATCCAAATGCCACCGTGAAACATTGCGAGAGTTTCCTGAAAGTGCTCGGTATCACGCCTCATGCATTTGTAATAGCAAACCGGGGAGAGCAAATTGCCTCCTCTTTCTTCCCTGTTAAGAGTTTTCAAATTGTTCGAGCTTCCGTTGCCATTTATCCTTTGTGCCTCCGATCCCCTGCTGATGGTTCTTCAGCTGTAGATGTGTCTGTATGAGCAGACACACGTAATAACTTGCCAGGGGAAATTACAGAGCGATGGAAAATTGTGCTGCTACGATGCTGCTGCTGCTCTTGTTGTTGTCGTTGGGAGTCGTAACAGTAAATGTGTGATATTCTTTCTGTTTCTCTCCAGCTGATTCCTCTGCTGGTGTCCAGGAGCTGATCAGATTCGTCTGATGGAACCGCTCCTTTTCTTCTAGTGTAAACAAGAATATGATATACTGTGTGTATTATTTGTTCTTTCCATATTCTGTCAAGGTTGACAAATAGCTAATGACAGAGTGACTAAGATACTTCTCTCAGTTGAATATGTAAAGATTGAATGACACATGAATACGGTCGCAGACAAATGTATGTTTACATAAAAAAACAACTTTATTTTCTTAATTAATCTATTAGGTTGTATTTTTATTTATTTATAATACCTTTATTGGCTTTACTGTAACACATTAATTAATTACATTTCAGCGTTATAAGGGGTTGAAAGCATCTGTTAAATAAATGTATTGGCTGATATATTAACTCGGGATTTTTTTTTTTAACTTCCTGATATCGGCATTCACCCTGAAATCTGTCGTTATTTGATTCTTTGTTTTTTAGTTGGTAAAAATGGCAGAAAAATAACAAGTTTGCGTCTCTTTATTCTCTCATTAAAAACCTGACTGAATAACTAAAGCAAATGTATTTTGTATTTCCTGCTTCCCTCTTCACAGCACCCCGGGTGTCAGGGGCTCGTGAAGTCATATTAAGTTGTCAGAGCAAAGCCTTTTCATCTCCCTGAGACTTTCCTTTTTTTTTTAAAAAATAAACAATTCACAGAGCGTTTCAGGTTGGGGGAGAAAAGCTTCTCAATCAGCAGCTGCAGCACGAAGGCGGCTTCGCTCCCTGAGAGTGACGCAGCTTAGATTGAGGAAAACATGTCTTATTTTTGATTGGCATCATGACAAAACATTTAGAGGCTTTTTTTTTCTTGCTGCTTCCCCTGAAAGCTCATTATACACACTATGCCCCCCCCCAGCCTCAGCTGCAGGTCAAACTCATTCTGCGTTTGTTATGTCGGAGGAAGTGGCTGGCAGATTGCAGGTAAAGTGCTTGTAGCAGGAGATCAGGACGCTGATCCCAGAGGCCGAAGGGCGGAGTTCTGGATACAAAGGAAAATCGCGGCCGGGTGCTGCAGCAAACTCCAGGTTTTTATTGTTTGTCCCGTTAATCCCAGAAGCCGATAACCTCCGATCTGACTCCTGCCTCCGAATCGCAGGGTTTTGTAGATTCAACTTCACAGAGTCTGACGCTGTCGTCACATTTTAAAAGGTTCAGTGTGTAGGAGTGTAAATACTGTAAGAAGGTTTTATTGTGTTTTCATTCATGCTCATTTGTGTTCAACATGAAATACATAAATTGAAAACCACCCTCTAACATACCAGGTTTCAATTAGCTTGTCTAAATTAAGTTAACTAGGTTGTGTTTCCGTGAACAACGACTCCAGGAGCGACAAACTCACTGTTGCAACAGAAATGTCGTGAGAAGTCGACTGGTTCTCGCCTCTGGAGTTTCCTGAACGGCCGAGACATTTGTCGTTTGCAGAGCTGGGATGTGCGGCCGGTGGGAAACGAGGCTAGTTTCACTTGAAACACCAGGAAAAGCATGAGGCCTGGTCCAGGATGATGAAGACCCATCACAACTGGTAGCTCCTGGAGGTTGAATCCGGAAGCACGAGCGACCTACATGTTGATTTAGTTAAACCACTTGTGTTTCAACGATCAGTGAGTGCAGCCGTTACATTTGGCTCGTTGACTCCCGACTACAACGTGGAGAAGTCTTGACAAACATCTGTGTATGTGTCCTCCCTTCGCTTCTGGGTCAACTTCCACCACAGCGTGTGTAGCATCACAGCTAATGAGCGCGGGTTTCGGTAGCGGGTTTCGTCGGTTGTCACAGTTTTCCTGCAGGTCGGAAAGTAACGAGACGCAGATGGTTGCGTGAGAGCGTGTGGTTAATTATATACCACATGCACTTTGCATTTCTGCTGGAAAACGCTGGGACTCGGGCGTCTTGTTGCATTTTTCGAGTACTTCTCACCCTTCGAGCTCCGTTTCTCTCTCTCTCTCTCTCCGCTCTCCGTCCCGCTCACTCCCTGCTTCACCATCTGTAATGAGCTAAGCAGTGGAGTGTAAGCAGCCTCTTCGATAATGAGGCACATTCCCTGAGGAGTCAAGCTGGGCCTCCACAACTTTACTACGCCTTCTTCTTCTTCATCATCCTGTAAAAATGGAGAGCAGTCAGAGAACTGAGAGGAGAGAGAAGCGTTCGGCTCAAGAGGAAGCTTCCGATCTCTGCTTCGAATCTGCAGCCGCCATCCACAAACCCACAAAGACTCGATGGTGCACAGAATCCTGCAGAATTCAGCGATGCCAGAAGCGCCCTGCTCTAAAGCAGGAGTCCTCCGACAGCCCGCCCGAGCACAGCGCATCAATTTTTCATTCGCATGCTGTGCCGAGTGATGATAGTCACATTTGTGTGTCTTCAGCTCTACAAATAACCTAAATGCATTCTGGGAAGTCCCCGGCCTGCAATTCAGTGCTATAGGTTATTTTGTTTGCGGTGGGAGATAGCGGCTCGGCAGCATCCCTCCGCCCCGGGAGCCGAGACCTCTGCAGCTTTTCTTGGGGGATATCTCCATAATAGCCTCATTATTCAGCTGTGAGCCCAGGAACACTCAGCCTGAAGTAATGAGCCCCTCACTAGTTGCTGAGTATAACCTTTTTTGAAAGGGGTGGCATGGAGAATGCATCCTGATTAGAATTGCTCTTTAGCTGTTTGTGGCAGAAAAGCAGTTAAAGGTCATGATCTCCATTTTTTTTGGGCAAATTAAAATAAGGTTTAGGTGAAGTCAAGAACAACGGCGAGAGATGCGTTGTAAATAATTCAGTCCAGCAATATGCGCGGCTGGAATTCTTATAGATGCTCATTATGTGTTTCTCTGTCTCACTCAAGTGACCACAACACTAACAAGGAGCTAAATATATATATTATATATATCTATTCCAGAATATGCTCCTATGTTCTCTTAACATTGATCGTTATTGTTATTTTTGTGTTCATGCTTCAGGTATAAATACTTTTTAGTCTTTAAAAGTCACCACATGCTTTTACTTACATATTAGAAGTTACATTTTAAGGTTGTACTTCCTGTTTGACTGTTTCAGATTAAACTTCCCAGCAGTCCATGCAGTTTTTCAAAGTCTCTTGAGTTTGATTAGCCTCAGCTGTAAAATGTTGTTTTCCACTATGTCATGATTAATGCTTTGTTACATTTCATTGAGCTGACGCCTTTATCCAAAGCGACTTTACAAGGTTTACAAGTTGAAACTAATGGTTTTATTAACGATGATCAACATCGTGCTAATGGGATTCATCCTTTCTCAGTATATATTTCTCAACTGTTACATTTAGTATTTTAATGTATGAGGAGAAACCTCTTGAAACGTTCGACATCTTACTCTTTCACAAAGTGTCGTAGAGCATCTGGACCAAAACGCGTCTAATTACTTATTAACTATTTATCTATTTTATCGGAATACTTATTATCAATCACAATCAACCACTGACTTCATTTCTCCGATTGAACCACAAACATATTTCTCTTGTTTATTGGCCTCTGAGACCTTTAAGTGGGATTCATATCACTGGGCGGTTTCACTGGGTTTAATGGTTAATCCCCAGAAGTTTCATCTCAAACAAACAAACCATCAAACCGACTGCAGGAGATGAATGTGCGGTTGTTTGAAGACGAGTTATTATCAGCGAGTTTCAGACGCTGAATCTGAATCCATTGCATCTGGGCTCTGACCAGTATGGCACCAGTCCGCCCAGTGATTCAAGGATCACGCTTCCGTCCCTCGACTTTCTCTAAACCTCAGGAGAACGTCACACGCCTCATGACGAGAGATGCTCAAGTCTTCTCACGTTACGTTTTTAATTCTCTTTTCCTGTACGACTTCAAGCGTAACTCATTTACATAATCTGCCCTTGTGTAAGCATCCATTAGCCGTCCTCCCTGGGCGCGTGTCGTTGAGCCGCGGCGCTGTCAGACTCGTCGTGGCACCTGAGTCCCGGTGCAGCAGTAATGTGACGGATAGCGCCGCTGTCGGGCCCCGGGGCCTCTTCACTGTGTGATAGATGCACTAGCAAACACTCACTCACGCCTGTTGGGCCCCGGGTTACCATCCTGGGGGGGCATCCCAATTAGTCTGTGGTCGTAACACGCTAAGGCATCGATGTGTGTTTATAAATTGTGCTCTCAAGCACACGTCATGCGCTGCTGTCATGGTTAGTGTCATGTGTTCCGGGCTGTGCTGCTTTTCTTGTCTGGGATATTTTTAGGATAAATCGCTTTCTCTAATAATATCCTCTCTGGTTGTTGTCCACATATTTTGATACGCTCGGGGGGGGGGGTTCAAATTCAGACCACAACCACAAAACCAAACAAACTGCTCTGTGGGCTGCAGCTTGCACACAATTGATTCCAGTCTACATTTGGTACATTTAATAGAAACCATTATAATTCATAATAACAATAATAAGCTGCTGAATGAGCTATTAGCAGCTCCTGTTGGCATTGTACATGTGGACAACTAGAAATTGTATTGTATTGCCAATGTATTTGCAAGGTCTAATAAACCCCCTAAAGCTGAATGAGATGAGTTCTGTGAAAAAAAGAAAATTAATTTGAAAAATAATGATTGAAAAGCCAAGAAAAGTCAAGTAACCAAGCAGCTGTGTATTGACAGGAGAGTGAGGACGAGGGAACCTCTGGGAAACGATTGTTTTCTTGTGTGTGAGACAATTTAGAAAACTCCAAAATACTGTAATGACAGATATTATTCTTTTCTTATATATGCGATCATAACATAAACTTAAATGTCCTTCCGGGTTTTCCAAGAGAAATCAGTAAATTATAAAGACGAACCAGTGGCACCAGCAATGAGAGAGGCAACACGGAGCTTTCACGAGACCACATTCTGCCAGACTGAGACTTTATGCATATTTGACAAAGGTTTGATTCCTCACAAACCATCTGGAAAACTAAACGTCCTCCTGTTTACATCCGTATTAACGTGTTTCGCTTCTCCTCTGGGTTTGTTGTGCACGTTGTTGTGTTTGTTGACACGTTACTGCCACCTGTCATATCGCTGGAGTCGTGTGACGGCTGGGAAAATGTAAATGTGCGTGAGAGAAGAAAAACAAAAACACAACGGTTAATTAACAACGGCTTTAGAGCGACGGATGAATAAATCTACCAGTGACCTTTTGAGTGATATTGGTATAAATATTCACAGCGAGGAAGTAAAGGTAAAAATTTATGGGATCTTTAGAGTGCAAACGAGAACAAAGCCTTGGAGAGAGCAGTTTGTAAAACACACACACACACACACACACACACACACAGACACACACACAAACACACTCTGGCTAAATGTATGCTCAATCATGCATCTCTGTGGTGCCACATACACTTAACAGCGGGACCCATCAATTATTGCAGATGAATCCTCGTTCCGAATTCGATGTCGGCACCTGCACTTT
The DNA here is from genome assembly GCF_963576545.1 of Limanda limanda. Taxonomy (NCBI): domain Eukaryota; kingdom Metazoa; phylum Chordata; class Actinopteri; order Pleuronectiformes; family Pleuronectidae; genus Limanda; species Limanda limanda. The sequence goes on from NC_083644.1 coordinate 4,854,456, forward strand.
CCCGTGTTGTGGTGTCACTGAAGGAAGGAGATTGACGAGCACGACTGGTGAGGACAAAAGATCACGGGGGCGGAGAGACTTCCAGCAAATGGTGCTTTTGTGTGTGTGTGTGTGTGGAGGGGAGGAGGGGGTGCATGAGGTAGAAAAAAAAAGAAAAGAACCTGTGACGGATGAGCAGTGGCTAAGACTGGAACACGAGGTGAAAGGGAGACAAAGAACGAGATGTTCCAGGTTAGACTCGAACACCCTGGAGTAATTCTCTCAGAGTGTGTGATGCCGGATGGCGTCGTCCTGCAGGTCGCCAGGAACAGAACGGACTGATCGAGACACGGAGGAGAAGACAGGATCTGAGGCAGCTGTATGACAATCGGGCAAAAAAAACAACCAGAGTTGAGACAGTGAGGTGTGCAGAGATTGAAGCTTCCTGCTTTAATGAACCCTGCAGCGCTGGTCCCTGCTGCAGCCTCTGCCCCCCCCCGGCTGTCAGGACCCAGGCTCGGGCCGAGCAGAGCGCCGGTGACAGCTCTAGCACGCCGGCTTTGGAGTCAGCAACAGGAGAGATAACGACCCCACCAATCTCCTCCCACCGCCCTGTCAGCTTCCCCCGGCCTCGGCGCAGGCCAGGCAGACAGAGAACCCTAATGAGCATACTTCTCTGGACAAGTTTCACTGAAGGCGGATGCATTAATTCTTGATTCGCTGCCACCCTTTGTGGCGCTCAATCCTCCTCCGAGCGAGCGCGGATGAGTCAGGGCGAGCGCCAGAGCCACTAATGCATGTTTCAGAAAGTAAAAAAAAAAAAAACGACAGACAGACAGACAGAGAGTGAAGGAGACGGGACACGGAAACGAGGAGAGATCTTTGTCGAGCGGCATGACGGAGCGAGGAAGACCAGGGTGCAGACTGCAAGGATTTAATGACATCCAGGTAAATAAGCTTCTGTCTGCTTTCCCGAACACTTAGATGGCCGAGCCGTCCGTTATCTGGCATAATTTATTAATGTTTACCTGCTTGAGATCCCGGCGCCAGGTGCGGCCCGAGGAGAGATGTTGAATGCTTCTTCATTTGGGCTGTCAGGGTTACAAAGAGGACAGGTAATCCAAATCAGCTCCGCCAGGGACAGCTGCTTCATCACAATTATAACAAGGTGTCTGCCGTACCTGCGGCGCCTCCAACAGGTCGAGACTAATCAATCCACAGCTCTTCTCGCCGGCAGCGGTGGCCCTGGCTTTCTTTTTTTTTTACACCGCGGGAGATGTTTGATGTTGACCGAAGTTCCCGCCGTCGTTCCATTAGCGAGATCCGGTTCAATACGGCAAAACGGAGGCTTCATGTAGCGAAATGATTCGTCGTAACCGGGGCTTCGGGGGAGATGCGTGAAGAAGGGAATCGCGTTATTGGTGTCAGAGTCATGTTTAAATGGTGACTGATAACGGCAATTTATGTAGGTTTAGGCGGAGCTCATTTATACTCCCATTTCCTGCAGGCGAGGGAAAAATACAATTACAGCCTCCGCCACAGAACCAGCAATCATTTCATGCTTTTCTTTTTCTTTTTTTTGTGTTTAAAACTGGCACGTTAGCACATCTCCAAACAACAGGTTATCTATTTCACTCTGTGGCGCATTGCCACATATTTGAATGTGTTGTATCTGTGGGAGTTGCTCTACTTTCTTTCTGTGCAGCCGATGATGAACGGGGTGTCGATGCCCTGAGAGATCTCTACCTGCAGAACCACTGGATGTGACATCGGAAGCAAAACAAAACACAGAAGTGTTATCAGCTCGACCAGGACGTGCTCCATCGGCTCCATGCATCTCTCTGTGGTTTAAAAATGCAAACACGTCTCAGAGAGAACAAGTAACAGTGAGGCCAATGGGAGGAGGGACGAGTCGGACATGTCCAAAAACATGCCTAGTATATGTTATCATTACCCACAAGGTTATGGGCTTTTGTATGAGATACTCAAAGGGTTGTATTATGGACAAACTGATAAATATGGAACTAGACGGACACTTGGACGGCACACATCTTCACCAATTACGCAGAATGGGCACTTGTGCATTATATTGCATATTGAGATCAACAAACAACTATCAACACTGAACTATGCTGCAAACATATTTAAATAATTGTAATAATAACCAAGTTTCACGATAATCAGTCTGTTAGTCTTGCGTCCTACCAACAAAATAAAACGTTTGGATATCAAGGCCAAACTGTCGCCTCACTTCAATTTGCAACAAATTGTACACACAAAGAAATCAGTCCCATTCATATGTCTGACTTTCTGTCATCAAGATTCATAAATTATTCTCTGGGAAACTGGTAAAAATGATCCACCCCCTGATCCGTATCAGCAAGAGAATGTATTTGGCTCTTCCCCTGACACATAACCCAACCTTCGACCAAGTGTCGTGATATTCTATTTGGTACTTTCTGCATAATCCTACTCAACAACAAATGAAAATGCTGATAAAAACATAACCTAATATTTTCAGTCTATTCAGTGAATCCGAATATTTGTAAAAACCCAACAGCAGTGATTCCACAAACCTTCATGTGACCGAGCCGAGCAACAGGGATGTTGTTTTTTGTTTATTTACATCTTCAAATATAATGTTTCAGGACTTTACACAAGATAAATGGATTGCTGTTCATCTCCATTGTATTGGGAAGTAGCAAGAAAACCAAAGCCAATGAACATTGAATGATACAGATAATGATGCAGTTAGAACAGACATTTCCAGGCTGAATTAAATTGTGTTTTATGGCTAAATGTTGGTTTGGCAGGAAACCGTGTGGGTAGAAATCTGTTGGGTAATGGGCCAACCACAGCCCTCTGAATCTCACAGATTCTTATCCAGCATTTTATTGTCTTTCTCTCGCTGCAGCCAGGGAACATCCCATAAACACTTTCTGAACGAGATGTCAATCCCTACATCTCCATCATGCAGGCTGGATATTGAACAGTGTGGATATCAATTTAGAAATGGAAGGAGAGGATCTATTTGTGTTTGGAATCTACTGCCACATAGATTCGATTAAATTTGAAGAATAAATATATATATATATATATTAATATTCAGTATACTGTATACGTCAGTATCTGATAGATGTTGTAGCTGGAAAGTCAGAGGATCAACAAAGTCATCTTCCTCTGGGGACAATCTCCAGATTTCATACCAATCCATCAACTGCTCCCAGGCCACAGACATCCTGGACGCCATGGAGGTATCACGGTATCAGAATCCAATTATACGTCAACATGTCAACCAGAAGATCCCGGTTTGAGCCGCTCTGAAGTCTCCATGGCCACCACACTCCTCCCAGCATGCTCCGCTTCCTCCTGCACTTTCCCTTCATAGCAACAAGAGAATTTCCCTGAGGTCATGAATGAAGTATCACAGCTTTATTGTCGCCTTTACACAACCGAGACACTGTGTGTGTTAGAAGACGCACGGCCATCTCCAGCAGTCACTTATCAGATCTTTATGTTGTTGGTCCCAGACGAGTGAAGCCGGAGCCGGGTGGAGACGCTGCCACATGCACCAGTGTCTCCACCCGGCTGCAGCATGTGTGGCAGTAGATCAAGCACCTGTTTCAACCCTCTGCGGATCTTATCAGGCCGACAGTTATGGATGACCGTGCATCCCGAGGCCGATGAACAAGTGACTCGGCTCTCTTCTCTCTCTCTTTCAGTCGTCACAGGAGCAGGACGGGGGGGGGGGGTTATTCCTCACACCACAGCAGCTCTGCAGCCTGTCCAGTGGTCGAGAACACTCTGCTCTGATTAGATAAACCAAGCTGCATCTCACAACCGCCCCCCCCTCACACACACACACACACACACACACACACTCTGAGAGCAATTCCCACTCACGCTTCATTTCCTGCACTTTCTTCTTCCTCCTGCACTCATCTTTGTCACAGTTTTCACGCTCTCTCTTTTCATTAGGCACTGACACAAAGTGAAAGCCGGGGCTCGGGGATGTGCCGAGCTGGCACCGCACCACTTTGCCGCCTTGACGAGAAGTCGGAGAAGGGAGAGCACGGGGAGAAACATTTACTCATTCTGTTTGCAGCAAAGGGGCCGGGCGCTCGGCTCAGACTCCCTTTGATTGTAATCCTATCTAGGGCAGCACAAGACACTGGAGACTTCATTCCCTGAGTCTTCGTTTTCATGGATAAACAGGAGACGGGCTCCAACGGTATAGAGAAGGTTTTCTTTTTGCATGTTAGCTAATTTTGCAAGCGCTGCAATGCATCCTACAGAAAAATCTTCACACAGTAAAGTTGTGTTATTGTTTTGTTGTTGCTGTGGGGTATGACGCCGTTGTGTGCTTCTTCTTCTGATTCCCACCAATGCTATCTTTAGATAAGTGGTGTGTGCAAGTTGCTGCTGCACTGATGCAACTGGCTCTAATGCCCTTGAAGGTATTTCAATATACATCTTCATGCACTCTCTTTATCGTTTCTACACAGACGTTGTGTCAACTATCAAAGCTGAAGCAAAAAATTACAGAAATTCTCAAAACCTGGTAAGAGTTTGTCAATTGCGCCAAATTCTGCTGAGCTACACTACGTGAAAGTTTGATTTAATTTGTTTTTTTTGCAGTATTTGGAGATTCGGATCAAATCCAAGGCCGCAGCACTTGTGAAATGAAAGTCTGAATTATTCATAGATATACACTTGAGGATCTCAAAAGGCTTCTGTGTCGGGGGACCTGTGAAGTCAGTGGCCTCTCCACCCCCCCCACCCCCCCCTCACCGCCTGCTTTAGAGCCTGTACATCAGCCCGACACGCGGATCTGTCGTGCCGCCTTTTCAAGTCAGGTTTTTTTCACAAAAGCGTCAGAAGTTCAAATATTTCATGTGCTCAGCGTCAGGCGGCGAGCAGCGGCTGCACGCGCGTCTGAGCCGGAGACTCGCTGAGCAGCTTCTTCCCCCCCCCCCCCCGAGTCGACAGTGAAGTCATTTAAAAAGTAATGAAGAAGAGACGAGCGGCAAGTCAATCTCACGCAGCAAGTGTGATCACTGTAGCATGGCTCCATCATCTATCATGCATGTGCAGCAGAGACGTGCAGCTGTTCTCTCTCCTCTCGCCTGTCGAGATGTCTTCAGTGGAAAGCCGCTGTCATGACAGAGCGTGTCATGTGACACGGACGCTCTACTTAGCAACAGCGTTAAAATATACAACAACCTTAAGAGCTCACGGTGACATCATCTAATCCAGGGTCACATTCAGATACTCTAGCTTTATTAACATATGACTCTGATGACGACATTAGTATGCAGGCGTGCTTAAAACATTTAATTCTTAAGCTACACTGAATTCTAGACCCAATAATATCAGGTATAATGGCACTGAAGATTAGTTTGTTCGGGGTTCGCGTGGCTGAATGTTTGATTCCAGAAGAGATAGTTCTGGTTTCCATGTCTCAATGCCATCAATATTTAACAAGAGTTGTTAAATAATAGTTTAGGGTTTTCAGAATCTCTCGGTCTTGTGCACGCGAGATGGGAAGATGGAGCAGGAGAGGGACAAGGAGATGGACCAGGAGAGGAACCAGGAGAGGGACCAGGTGATGGACCAGGAGAGGAACCAGGAGAGGGACCAGGTGATGGACCAGGACAGGGACCAGTAGAGGGACCAGGAGAGGGATCAGGAGATGGACCAGTAGAGGGACCAGGAGAAGGACCAGGAGAGGGACCAGGAGAAGGACCAGGGACCCAGGAGAAGGACCAGGAGAGGGACAGGAGAGGGACCAGGAGAGGGACCAGGTGATGGACCAGGACAGGGACCAGGAGAGGGACCAGGAGAGGGATCAGGAGATGGACCAGTAGAGGGACCAGGAGAGGGACCAGGAGAGGAACTAGAAGAGGGACCAGGAGATGGACCAGGAGAGGGACCAGGAGATAGGACCAGGAGAGGGATCAGGAGAAGGACCAGGAGAGGAACCAGGAGAGGAAAACGAGAGGGACCAGGTGATGTACCAGGATAGGGAAAGGATACGGAAAGGATAGGGAAAGGAGCGGGACCAGGAGAGGGACCAGGAGAAGGACCAGAAGAGGGACCAGGATAGGAACCAGAAGAGGGGCCAGGAGATGGACCAGGAGAGGGACCAGGAGAAGGGCCAGGAGATGGACCAAGAGACGGACCAGGAGAGGGACCAGGATAGGGGCCAGGAGATGGACCAAGAGACGGACCAGGAGAGGGACCAGCACAGGAACCAGGAGACGGACCAGGAGAGGGACCAGGAGAAGGACCAGGAGAGGAACCAGGAGACGGACCAGGAGAGGGACCAGGAGAAGGACCAGGAGAAGGACCAGGAGAGGGACAGGAGAGAGACCAGGAGAGGAACCAGGAGAGGAACCAGGAGAAGGACCAGGAGAGGGACCAGGAGAAGGACCAGGAGAGGGACAGGCGGATTGGTGCAACATCTGGAGTAATGCAGATGTTGAGACCAAAACAATGCGACTGAGGATACAAGTTGATAAAATGAGGGAGGCTTGGATAAGCCTTGGAGATGGGGTTAGAAGTTTGGAGAGAGCTATACTCTTCATGCCAAAAGGAGCCAGTTGACGAAGGTATATTTTCAGGATACCTCCTGGGTGCCTTCCATTTCCAGGCACTACCACCTGGAAGGAGACCAGAGAGGTATGACCTGAGTTTCCCAGAGAAAGGGCTGCTGGAAAGACGGATATCTGCAATGTCCTTCTCCACCTTCTGCGTTTGTAGCCTTCAGCATTTTTTTATACAGTTTCTTTCAGGGCAGGATTCTGAGGATGTTTGAAGAACTGAAGCTCAGTTTATCTGAGGGCCGACCGACAGTCTGAGCAGGAGCAGAACAAATTTGCATGTGAGCTGCGGCTACTGTCGAGAGAGGACTGGGTTTTTAGGGGGTGACGCTGCAAAATGTGAACATGAAATGAAGAAATATAAAACCGTTATGAATGAAAGTCGGGGGGATAAGCTAGGATTCATCAAGGGAACACGAATGTCAGGAGGGAATAACTTATTCAGTGTGAACCAAACTCGACATTTGCATCTTCAGAGCCAATACGGTGCAAACATAAAGTTGGTTGCCCAAAGATACAGAGTATATTATGTTAAAAAAAAAGAAGAAAATTCTATATTTTTCCATCCTTACAACCCATTTCATCTATTTTATCCACTGACCTGCAATGTTTGGCCTCACCACTGGATTGTAAAACCTTTATGCATCTGTAACCCTCTCGACCTCTTGACCCTTGTGACTGACAGCCCCTTGCATCAAGGAAAAGTTAAAACCGTGGGGAGAGTTTCACCTGTGTCCCGGAGAACATCAGGCCAGTGGATGAGAGTGCTGAGTTTAGCGGGGGGGGGTATCGTGATCACTGGAATACAGAGACGAGGAAAACAGCTCAATAACAAATCGACGCCATCCTTTAAAGTTCAAACGAGTGCTGGCGCCCCGGGGGGGGGCCACGCTGCAGCCCACCGAGGCCCATGTTAAACGGGATGACCTGACATTTTCAGCTTCCGTCTTGTTCACACTTGGCATTAACATGCATGTGTGTGTGGGGGGGGGGGGGGTCTCTAGTGGACAGCCCGGAGTTGTTCGGTTCACACCTGGTGTTGGATGGAGTCTCTGCGTGTGTGATCAGATCTCACTTCCACCGCTTCATATGCAAATAAACATGGTTTTAGGTCATTTCTGTTTACAAAGAACAAATGTTTCTCACCGAGTGTGAGAGGAAGGTCAGTTCTGTGTGTGTGTGTGTGTGTGTGTGTGTGTGTGTGTGTGTGTGTGTGTGTGTGTGTTTGTGTGTGTGTGAGACAAAGGGCGATCTGGGAAAGGAGCTGAGCGAATTTATGGGCTGCTTCAAAGGTTTTTACTCTTTTGAAGTCCAAAACAACAACAACATTTAGAGGATGAATGTGGGAGCCAAGACTCCCGAGTGTCGTCGGCTGCCACATTAACGTGGACGCATGGGACCAAAATCAATCAGAATCACAATGAACGGCTCTTTATTTTGGCGGTCCATTTGCTGACACTGCACCTTTTCCATGAACCTGTGTTTACTTATTGTTTCTTTATTACATTTTTATCGTCAACTTCTCAGTTTCTTGACGGAACAAACTTGCATAGACACTCGATGTTGGTGTAGAAGAGGTGTTAGACGATATCGATGTCTCCCTGCGATGCAACCCGTCTTCAGAATGGAGTTTTGTTTCATTCACCTTTGTTGCTTAATGCCGTTCTGATAACACAACCCACTGCAGTCAGAGGTTCCTACTTCTCAGTCTGAGCGTGTAATGTGCAGGATGAAGTCACATTGATCCTGTGGTCAAGTTACAGCTGAATAATGTAGAAACAATACTTAATGAGCCACAACTCACACACGCGCTCTGTTTGTGTGGTTATTTTATTGTGTGGGTTTCTGCATTATTTAATATTAACGTTGTAACTGGGTCAAGTGTCACTGTGTCTTGATTATTCTGGGCTTTATTCTCTGCACTGTTGCTAAGCAAAGCTTTGTGTTGTCTCCTTAATTACAGAACATGAAACCAGGGCACAAATGTTCCGAACCCAAGTGTTTTTGAATTAAGGGATTAAAACAAATATTAAAAATATTATTTTTAATAGTGTTTTTCAGCCTGTGGTGACGACAACTACTAAATCAGGATTTTTCGAGGTCCTTTAATTGCTGCAGTGCTGTTTGGGAACTGGCTTTTTACTTGTAACTTGTCATTCTCACAGTAAAAACACCTCCACTGAGGGAAAGTCACAGCGGTTGGTTTGCAGCGGGGGGGGAGGAACATTTAAAACCAAAGTGAAAAACAATGGAAAATTATGCTGGAGACAAATGTGTGTAATCAGCAGCCGAGGTAAAGCTGCTCCGCCTCTTCTCACCTCTTCGGTTTCAAAACACCTTCAAGTGTTTTTCCTCTGGCTCGTTTTATTTTTTTATTCTCACCATGAGAATAACAGAAGCAGCGTCACGTCAACGCTGCAGTTTCACAAACAGGACGGCTCCTGGTTAACTCCCTCACACTTTAACAGAACCTCTAGCGTCCTTCTCAGGTTAAAGAGCCGCTGGTAATGATATCAATTATGTGACAGAATTGCACAGTTAGTGTCGCGGCGACTCAAGTGTTAAATGTGTCCAATTTAAGAAACAAAAACTAATTGATCAGCAGAATAAATCAAAAGCTCATTATGCACAGAGCGCTGAACACGGCACTGAGCTGGGAAATGAGTTGTGCCGTTTACTCACTTGCTGCAAGTGCAGGAAAAAAAACAGCATCTGCAGTCGGAACTAAAGCTTCTTTCTCCAGCGTAACGTGACCCTGTTTAATTCACCGTGGGGGGGGCTCATCGATACCGATGTACTTAAAACATTAATATCACACCTATTAGCCACATCATTGGAGGGATTGTGGGAAAAAACGAGAATTCATGCTGTGCTGTACGATTCGGTGGAAATTCATCCTGATGAATTGGATAAAATGATGTAAAAGTTTTCATTCCACTAGTAATGGTTTGTTTTAACTGTTTGCATTCGTTCAATTCCTCTTTGCACACATTTGTAATACCTGATTATACCTTTAGGTTCAATCCTTTAAAAGAGGCTGTATATTTCCTGCTCATATTCAGGTTGATAATTTAAATAGGAGTTATTATTCAAAGGTTTTTATAAACAATCACTTTCCTCAAACTTTCCATTGCTGCAGCTCCTCTTTTCAGCCTCTGTCTGAAACACTTGGTTTTGCTCCCTGTCTCTTTAAGGTACACACCCTGATACAGTATAGTCTACTCTGATTGGCCAGCTGGTCCCCGCCGTTGTGATTGGTCAACTGTTTCCAACACGTGTCGGAAATGTCGGCCTCTGCTTTACGTTCCCCTAGATATCGAACTAGCTGCTAGGTTTGTATCGTGAAAATGTAGAGGTGAAGTCCTGCAGGATCTTTACCTCGGACTTCACAGAACTTTTACATTCACAAAAAAAATCTATATACCACAGTGTAGGAGAGAAAACCTGGAAAGGAATCTTAGTCAATATAAAACAAAACAGACTTACGAAACTGCACAACAGATGTAAAGATGGTTTCCCAGTTTGTGGAGTTTTCAGGCTCTTCCATTGTCTGCGTAGTTTTTCTGCCGTTACTCCGGCTTCCTCCCAGAGCTTAATGGGAGCGCTGGGAGTAGTTTCCCTGTGATACACTGGGGTCATGTCCGTCATGTTCCCTCTCCTCTCGCCTCCTATCAGCTGGGATTGGCTCCAGTTCCCTCCTGCGACCCGAAACGGTTCAGATAATGGATGTTACCGTGACTGCAGTAAATATTTGGGTGGATTTCAATTGCTTAAGCAAATATGCCCTTGAAACAGAGTCACTGGGTAGAACCGTCAGAGAGCTTGTTCTCAGTAACTCCAACATGCGACTAAAACCTGGTGTATCAGGGCCTTTGGATGCATTTACCAAGCAAACAGACAAACAGAAAGTGCAACTTACCCCAAATGCACGTGGCTTCCAATTCCCACACGTCTCCTCCTCCTCTATGTGTGTTTCTAAAACCAAATGTTCTGTTTGAGCAGCGACGCGACGACACGTCCGTCCACAGCTGCGTCTTCCTTTTGATATGCAGCGTGACACTTCCTCGCCAATTTTCTGTCCAACAAAAGACATGTGGCTTTAATTTAAAATTAAGGGACGTGAAGAGCTCGGCGTGGAAGGATATCAGTGTTTGAACGAGAACGGCTGATTGTTGCTGAAGACAGAAAATGGATCTATCATCTCAAGAGGATTTAAGAGCACCTGGCCCTCCACTCCGTCACTGCAACTAAATGACCCTTTTTTTCCTATAATACGGAGGAGCCGGCTCATTGTTGGCAATTTCATTCAGAATGCGGCAGAGTATTATCAGAGACAATTGGGTCTGAGCTGAATCCGGGTAAGGTTATCAGGCGAGCCGAAAACTCAGCAGTTCCATTTCGGAACATTAATCATTCTGATTATTCCTCAACAAAGAGTTCGGATTGAAGACGAGGTGGTGGTGGTGGTGTGTGGGGGGGGGGGGGGCTGCCTCTCATTAGCCAAGGAGAAATGATGTCTGCAGGAAAAAAAAAAAACTTTTTCCCTCCTGGTGAACCTGCATGAACGTGTGGAGCGTGAAAACTGAGCAACAACAATGGTCCCGCTGCCAGAAGCCCACATCACCACGTGGAGCTGGTGATTTCTGTCCATCTGTTCCCCGGCACAGGCGGATATTCAAGCTAATCACCATGACGACTATAATCAGCGCCGGCCATTCAGGAGGCCTGATCTGCTGAGCTCACCAGAGACCTGTGTGTCATACAAAGGCAGGAGTTGTGGAAGAGGGTTTTGGAAAAAACTAAAGAAATGTGGAGAAAGTAGCGAGAGCAGCAGCAGCTATAGATAAAAATCTAGAAATTAGTACATAAAGCATTAAGTACTCAAAAGGCACTTCTGGCAATAATGAATGTTATAATATGGGAAATATATTTAAGTGTGTATTTACAGACGTCAGTATTCATGATTGAAAATCAACAATTACTATATATTATATCACCTCCGTTCCTCTGGGGTCTAATTATGTCTTCGTTCTCAATGTTTGTTGGACACGGCACAAAAAACGCCAAATGAATATGGGATATTTCGGTATCGATTAATTAAGGGAAGGCATATTGGGAGTTCCTGTTATCCACAAGCATGGGAGAATATTTCAGCTGTACTGAAACATCGTCTTTTATTCCACACAATAGGATTTAAAATGTGACTTTAATCTTCATGTAAAGATGCATTTCCCATTCAGATGAAGGGAACCACAGCATCTGGAAGTAAACATGTTGTGTTGATGGTGAATGTTAGCAGGGCGAGCAACAACAGCTTGTTTACTTTCCAGGTGAACACTACGTAAAGATGGACGACACAAAATATCCTGATCGCCCCCTGGTGGCTGGCTGCAGTGTAAGTCATAGACCCCACCTTCCAGATGTTAGAAGATGTACACTATGCATTAAAAACATGCAGTTTTTAATCTTGTTTATTCATAACATTACATTTCATTTAGCTGACGCTTTTATCCGAAGAGACTTACGATAAGTGTTATTCAATTATTTTGTGTTTCTGGTAAGTTTGGATTTAATTAATTGGTAATTTGATGCTGTTAAGACTGAATTAAACGTTATGATTAACAACTCACTGACTCCTTATTGTTTAAATTGGGGACTTTGATTCCAGCTTGGATACAGATCCAAGATATTTTGACTTCAAACTGTTAGAAGTGGAGACGTGTTTATATGCAGTCTATTATTTACACTGAGGTGCTTGTGCTGAATGTGTATTGCTCCTGTTGCCAATTATAACAACCTTATTTTAATTCTCTCAAACTAAATTATCAAAAATATTTGTATCTACACCCTTGTTACTGGTTGAAGTGTGTTGAAGTACCTTTGAGCGAGACATTAAACTTCTCATTGAATGAAACAAACACGGTGAAGGACTTTGTGGTCGACTGGAAATGCCTGAAATAAATACTTGTCCATTAAAAAAGAATTAATGTATCAACATTGTCTCACTGACACTTAAATCGTTAATAAAAACCCTGAGAATCTGTGAAATAAGATCACGACCCCGGGAGGAGTAAACAAATCAATCTTATCTGGATGTGAAGACAGCGAATAGACAGAACTGTCCTCTTCTAATATTTCAAAAGGGAATCAGACGTTCTCCAGAAGAAGGCTTTCAAAGAGACAGGGACACATTTGTGACAGACAGGGTCTTATTCTCTGTCTCATATCCTCATCTTGACAGCACACATTACGTTATTGTTCCTCCCTTTATCTCTCATTCCAATCGCTCCCCCTGTCAGATTCTAACCCCCCCCCCCCCCCCCTCTTCCTTCTGTCGCAGGACAACTAAATGGCTTCCTCCCGGTGGGTTTGATGTCACCGCTGCCCTTTAGAAACAGAGCGAAACTTTCAAAACGTCGCTGAAACAGAGAAACCTCCACAAACCAGGATGTGAGCTGCTGACATGTCGGAGCTTAGACGCGGCAGATTGTCTGTCATCTTCTTTTCATTTTCATCTCAGGTTCCATGTGTATCAGCCTTTGTTACGGACCCGTCTGAACACTGGCTGCATTGTATTACACATAACACTGATGTGCACCTGTATTCATGTTTAATATGACGCTAAGCTCAGTAAACTGCGAGTTACGACCCGTTTTCTGCAGAAATGTCATGAATTACAACAGTTGTTGCAAGAAACTGAAAGATTTGTCTGCAGCATCACAGAAAGTTAAGTCAACGTAAATTAGTTTTGTTCATAAAATTAAAATAAAGATGTTCCTGTTGTTAGGCCTGACCCAAAACGGTCATATTATATTATATCATAGAACATATCACGGATAAAAAGGTGCTGCCATCATGTACTTTAGATATTTACCCATTTTTATGGCCTCAAATTATGACCAATTTAAGCCAAACTTACCAGAAAACATGAAAAATGCATTAGTGTGATAAGAAAAAACTAAATGACAGAAAGCAACTTTGTCAAAAATTGATTGAACATGTATTTCTACATTTTATGTCCCATCTGCTAACATGGGGGAGGAATTGTTCATTCTGCCAGTGGACGTCTTATTACACAACACTGTTCTTCTTCAAAATCCTATAAATATAAATAATTATGGTGCTGGTTTATACTTTTGTTACCTCATATACAACAACAGCTAGCAAACAGTTTGCCTCTATTTTGCAAATACATTGTTTTTTGTTCTTTCTTACAAAAGAGAAGCAGTTGAAAGTCAAATGGATTCATCACAGTGTTTCCAAACATCCACAGTGATGATGATGTTGAAGAAGATGGATTTCTGTTTCAACCTCATCTCCATCGAGTCCAAAGGAAAATGTCCAAAAACAAATGAGAAGGAATTAAGGGATTTTTCAGTTTGAGTCTTATCGAATTTGGAGTCTTATCAACTTTCCTATTAGTCGACCTGAATGGGAATAATTTGTGCGGTTGGAACGTTTTGCTGCACAACCTGAAAGCGATTCCAGCGGCGACGTGGTCATTAACAGATCTGGACCTGGGTAACCACAGGTGTGAACACTTGTCATATCTGCTCCCTGGCTGGATAATTGAATGTTGGCAGGTGCGTGAGCTAAGTGACTGGGAGAGCCAACCTCTCTGCCACTCTGTCACTTACACTCTACACCACTGACACAATTACAGTGTGTCACAGGGATATTCTTTGCTTGTTTTGAAGTGTTTTTTTTTTTTGCTGTATAATTAAAATTGCAATTAACACCTAGAGTCAAATTACTAGAACACGTAAATGGTAAATAAATCAGATTTTGATGTGGTTAGGATATTGTTGTGCGTAATTATGATTTAAAAATATTTATTACATGTTAATTAACCAATTAACTATGAAAACAATGTAAATTTTCTCCTGTAAATGAACTAAACGGAAAATACAATCACTTTTGCACCGTCACTGCTTCTGTGTGTCGTGTTTATCCTGCTAATGCACATAGATTGAACTGGAATTAATGTGTAGTTTCATACATATTAGCGTGAGAGTGTGGGTTTCGCAATTTAGAGATATTGTTTTGCCTCCTAGAACAGAACAGGCCTTCTTCTCTCTAATGACATTTTAATTTGAATTAAAAACCCATTAAATCAACGCCTTATTGTGTTTTATTTAACGGTAAAAGGAGTTCAAATGCAGCTGAATGCAATTAATACCTGTGTTTATTAGATCTTCGCGGGGATTAGTTTGGTTTTATATGTAACTGCTGCACATGTTTGCGTCTGTCGGCCGATTATCATTTTTCCATTTTCATGTTTTGCTGCAAGTTACAAGTATTTCCTCGTCCTCTGGCGCGGATCTGTTTGGCAGGTGCAATCAGCGTATGTTATCCTTCCATCTGCTGTTTGGATAATATCGCACCAATATTGCTTTTCTCTGAGTGACTGCCTGCCGTCAGTGTCGTGTCGAACCCTTCCATTGCGGGAAAGTTTACTTTTTCATTTAACAAGAAAAAAATAGAAAGAGGAAATAGTGTTGATTTAGCCCATCAGTCTCTTGGCTCAGATCCCACATCACCGAACCTTTTCTGAGCACAGACGATAATGTCAGCTGTCGACGGCAATGGAAAGAAAAACAAACTGTCCAAAAAATGTGAGATGTCAGGTTGTTTGCAGGACACCAGTGAGGATGAGTGGGGCTGGTTGTGATCTTCCACTGGGAACCTTTCAAGCCATTATTCATCTGCACAGTTCCGTGGGTCCAAAGAAATTGCAAGTTAATAACTCAAGCTTCCGCAGAAATAAATGTGTCTTGCTCAGGAAACGCTAAGCCATTAGATAAGTATTATATAAAATCACAGTTTAATCCTCAGCACTGATGTAATCAGCGGAATGGCGCACATCTGAAATCTGATGCTGGAATTGGGAAGTCTCCAAAGTACACTGAACGCTCCGGCCCTCTGCTGCCAGGCAGCTGTGAGCTCGGCTCTTTGTGCCAGATGCTGGGAGCTCGGCACACGGTGGCCCGGGATAACTCACGGACCGGAGGATGGATTGGGTCCGAGCACGCGGCACAGACACATCCTGGGTTTGGATTTAAAAAGGACTTTTCCCCCTGATGAATTGAATCCATATTAGAAAATATCAGCTGTTGGATTTGTTCCCTCTGATCCTGTCCGCTGTCATGAAACCTGGCAGACGACGGAGTCTGAAGAGGCTCAGATTTCTCTCCAGTTTATCAACCGGTGGAGAAATGGAATGTGTTAAATCATCATCTGCTCCGTATGGATCAGGAGCTGGAAGAGATTTAACTGGTGATTCAGACGTCTTCTATAATTTGTACATGTTCTACTCTCGTCTTTGTGTTTGTGACAATGAGAAATGTGAGAGTGAGCGTAAAGGTGAATATCAGTACAAGAGGAAACGGAACAAGAAAATGTCTTTAAAGTAAGGACGCCTTAAAGTTGTGTGTAGAAAAGACAAAATACAGGAACGCAGGATGGATAATGAAATACTTTACTAATTATCAGAATGATGGGATAGACAGTTATTTTATAAAATGATCACAGAGATATTACTACTTAGAGTAGGTCAAGCATTTGTCACATATTTTTAAGATTATTTGTCTAACAATTGGGCTTTGTATCATAACTTTATGAATTTGACTTATTACCGTATAATTATCACGTTATCTTATGATTGTGACATGAATTTAAGTTAACTTACATATACGTGTACTTTTTGCTTGGTTATTCAAAATTGTACTTATAATGTCATAATTTTCACTTAAACATAAGTTTAAATACTCATTTACTTAAAAGGACAATCTGCTGGTGTGTATTAAAAATTGAATAAGACCTAAAAACCTGAACCTGAAACATTCTCCCTGAACAGCTGCAGCGTCGCATAAAAAAAGAAAAAAACATGACGTTGTAATGAGATTTGCAATAATTTGTTTCAAAGTGTAAATCACAGGAGCCCAGATGTCACTTCTGTTCAGACTGAGAGGCAGAGATGTAAAAAGGGAAAAATTCATTCTCTGATAATCTGTCATGTATCATCTCCGGCTCTCATCTCGGTCCCACATGATTCTGCGACGCAGGTTTGTCTGAACTTTTGTCGACCGAGTGATTCCTCCTCCGTCTGGCGTCTTCTTCCTCAGGTCGTCACTTCTGAACCAGACGATGGTTTTGATCTTGTTTAAAGATGTTGAATATTTGAATAAAACAGTTGGACTCATCAGTGAAGTGATGAACTGAGTTAAACTAGAAACAGACGAGATCCAGATGTTCAGGTGCATCTGCTCCAAACTTCACACACTCAGATTTTGGTTCCACTTCATGTGCCTGATTATTTCACCATATACAAAGGGATATACTTTACATCAACATTTAAAATGTGTTAAGTTCTTCCTTGTTCCAAACCTCATGCTTCCACCAAGCTTTGTGTAAATCTGTTGTTTTTGTAAAGATAATAACTTCAAGTCAAGGCAGATTCAACCAACTTTAAAACCAAAATAAAATGTTCAGCTAAGAGCAAAAATAAACCTATTTTCATGTTAATCCATGTGTGAGATCTGTGTTTACTTCTCCTCATTGTTTACCGAGCTGTTGGAACATTTTCCTCGTCTGGCGTCTTCTTCCTCAGGTCGTCACTTCTGAACCAGACGATGGTTTTGATCTTGTTTAAAGATATTTAATATTTGAATAAAACAGACGAGATCCAGATGTTCCCGTGCATCTGCTCCAAACACCACACATTCAGAGAGTGGTTCCCTTTCATGTGCCTGATTATTTTTTTATCACCATCCATGAACCTGGGAAAACAGT
The DNA here is from genome assembly GCF_963576545.1 of Limanda limanda. Classification (NCBI taxonomy): domain Eukaryota; kingdom Metazoa; phylum Chordata; class Actinopteri; order Pleuronectiformes; family Pleuronectidae; genus Limanda; species Limanda limanda. The sequence goes on from NC_083644.1 coordinate 4,871,828, forward strand.
TAAAATATAGAATTTTCAGAAAGTTGAACAAAGGGAAACACTTTATATCAACATAAAATGTATAAAGTTCTTCCTTGTCCCAAACTACAATCCTTCCACCAAGCTTTGAGTAAATCTGTTGTTTTTGTGAAGGTAATAAATTCAAGTCAAAGCAGATTCAACCATCTTTAAAACCAAAACAAAATGTTCAGTTAAGTGCCAAAATAAACATATTTTCATGTTAATCCATGTGTGAGATCTGTGTTTACCGAGCTGTCGGAACATTTTCCTCGAGCACAACTTGTCAATTCACATCAGCGAAAAAAAACAACATGCACCATTTTTTCTTTCTGATTTCAAATATTTGTTGGAAACTGTATCTGGTGCGAGTCGGTGTGTGCTGCCAGGATCTCAGAGCTCGCCTCCAGTGTGACTCTTTCCCCTCACGTAGGTCGATTCCAAACTCTGCCAGCTCTTTATCAAATTCACATTGTGAAGGTACATTTCAGACACGCTGGTACAATATGGCACCGTGCCTGGATTGGCCAATTAAAATAAAAGACTCACAACAAAATATATTGTTTCACTGTTTGTCTGTTTAAAAAGAAAAACCTGCCAAAATAAATAAATCTCACAAGAAATTACTTAATTTTATGGAATGAATTGCATAACTAATATATTTTCTTCTTATGTAAGATCTCAGTCTATGTGTTAGTATCACAGTTCCCCACATTCGCAGCTCTAATCCTGAAGACATCCTGTCAGTCGGCCCAAAGGAACAGTGTGAACCGGAGAATATTACCAAACACGTCAGTAGTTTCCATGGCAACCACACAGATGCACTACCTGCTACATGGAGGTGTTATTTGAGGATTTTCAGAGAAATCCAACACGATCATTACCTTTACGTTTTTCCAACGAACACCTGGAAGTCGGTCGACACCGCAGGCGAGAGGTTCATCTCCTGAGAATCTCACCCGCAACCGCCGATCAGCTTTGCTTTAGCAAATATGCAAATGAACCGTGGAGAATTAGCCGCCGCCGCCGCCGCCGAACATTTCAATTAGTTTCATTGTCAGTCATATTCCGTTCATCATGGTAAATAGCACCATATGCTCTCAGCCTTTACTGCAAGTTGGGGGAGAGATTACGAGCAGATGATTTAACAAGTGCACGGCTCCTGATGTAAAGTGAAATGAAGCTCGGCACTCGCATGAGTCGAGGGCAGCGCTTCCTTCCCCCGTGATTAACCAAACATTTAGCGGGCGATTTAATTGGCTCGGTAACAAAGTGACCACGGGGCCTGAATACATTTGTAAGAAACTCTTCGATCAGACTCGGAGGCTCGTCGGCAGCTCGGGCGTCCCTGGCCGCGGCGGGCTGTCAGCATCGTGTGGTTATGGCGTGAGAGGCAGGAAATGCAACACGGGGTAAATACTGTGAAGGGCGACTAAGTAGGTTCACTTGTACACTAATCAAACATGATTTATTTCCCTCTACTCAAGTGGGAACAACTACTGTAGTTTTCCCGTCGAAGATTGAGGGAAATCGTAGCTTAGCCTCGATCCAGGGACCCTCTGATTTGTGATGCACTATAAATGCATGAAAGAAAAGAAAATATTCACAATGTTCAATCAAGAATCTAACAAAAAACATGATTTTGGCAGCTCTGAAAAACATGTGAAGTCCATATTAGAGCGCAAACCTCTGCCAAGGCCTCTTAAATTATAACAAACCTCATAGTTAAGGTCACATTATGTTTCTCATTGATGGTAGTTACAGGTTTCAAGTCTTGTTTGTTACTATGAAGCGGTAGAAAATATCCAGTTCCAGATCTAAATGTGCATTGGCAACACATTACACACACTCGTAGATATCAGTGGGGAAGGAAAGGCAATTTTAAACGCTGTGTCTTGCAATGTTCAAGAAATGGAAATAAATCCAGGATCTGCAACAAATGTGAAAAACATGTGAAATGTTCCTTGGATCGTGACCCATCATGGAAACCGGTTGAGTAATATTTGCGAAATCCTGCTCACTAACAAACAAGTTGAAACACGACCTCATTGGCAAATATCTAGTTTCTGATTTGTGTTGCACGAGAGGAAACAGTTTGACATTCTACATTCTTAGAGCCTGAATTTGGAGAAGGAATTTAATGAACAGGATAAAACTAAATGGATCCCTCAGGACGTACAGACAGGCAAGTAAACAAAAGCAGAAGACGTTTACAAATCTTACAATCTACAACCATGGCAGCTTTCAAAAAAATATATGTGTCGATCTCTTCATGCGGCTGTCGGTGGGCTCGTCCCACGTGTTAAATTATCATGGAGGTCTACTCGCGGGCGCTCGCCAAGCGACCTGCGGTTCCAGGAAATCAGGAATCAGCAGCCGGGGTGAAAACCATCAAACTGCTGTGGTGGGAAATGCACTGTGGTTTCCCCCCCCCGTCATCTGGCCCCGCTCCATCAGAGGCTCTCTCACACACACACACACACTCACACAGACACACACTCCTGTATTGCTCTGCACATCAGCAGATCTGTAACCTGTCGGCAGTGATGAATAGAGGGCGTCTGCAGCCGCGGCTCCACCACAGGCACAGATGGATGCGAGTGGGCTGGTAAAGTGCTTCCTGCGCCACAGTGGCCGACACAGTGGAGACCAGCTCCAGTGGGAAATGTTCCTGTGTTGTGTTGGTTTCTTTTAGTGCGTCGTGCCCGAATGTCCTGGAGTGAGAGACTGAGTTACACTGTGGTCTACATGAAATCACACAAATGTTTTTTTCATTATCAGTCGCCTTAAGTGATGTTTTCCTCGTAACCTTGTGAGAAAGAGAGTGATTCTTTTCTTTGGAGAAACCTTGGAAGACAAGAGAATCATCATCCCCCATCTGCGTCTGTGAGTGGCAGGAGGGCGGAGCAACAGACGGAGGCCGTGCACTGAAACCCTGAGCTCCTCCAGACGTTACCTGCAGGAGCTGGACGTGTCGATGCAGAATGTCAGAAGCAGCTGAACCGGACATGAAACAGACTTTACTCTGTCGGCTCCAGACTGCACCGGCCGTGTGATGTCAGACTGAATCCACAGGCAAACGGATTCAGAGGCTAGATGAGAACACGATGCAGGGACGTCATGAACATCTGATCTGGAGTTGTGAGGTTCTACAGCAGCTTTCAAATATGTCTTTTATTTCGCACATTGACCAGATGAGATACAGCCACACACAGGTGTTTGACCTATTCTTGTTTTCATGACATTTAGGCTGAAAGAACCATTGAGCAGAACTGAAGCTCAACTCAAGTCTGACATTTACTAAATTAGGATCTGATGGGAAGTAGAACCTCTGACCTCCCACATGCAACTCAACTCACTGCATTGATGATGTTGTTAAGATGCAAACGTGTTAAATCCAAACAAAAAGAATATTAAGATGAAAAGGAAGAGCCACACATTTTTGTTTGAGAGTTTTTGGGTGATGTGTAAACAAAACCACATGATGGCCGCAGCAGAATTCATGTCCTGCTTTTGGCTGCTCTACTTAGGCTCCACCCCCTCATCGAAATTCTCCTGCTGCGTTCTTCACATGAGGAAATGTACTGGAAATTATACCAGACTCAATTCTCTGGACGTTTTCTTCAGTTAATGTCGGAAAATGGCTAAAACGCACGTTGCACATGCAAACAGATGAAAGGATTGAAAAGGATGAAAACACAATGCAATGACGTCATGACAATTGAAAAACACAATACGCCCAACCGGATCCAGCCAAACTCTGACCTTTGACCTAATCTTGTTTTTTCTGATATTAAGGCTGTGAGTACCATTCACCAGATCTGAAGCACAGTCAGCAGCTGTGTATCAAATTGGACGTTTACACAATTGTGTTGCGAGTTGTTCTCTCCTCCCACATGCAGCTCATTTTCACGTTTTATGTCAAAACATTTCTTTTACACATTACCCACCTGAACGTTTCCGCGGCCCACGTAGCGGCGACGGCTGTCACCAAGTGTCAGAGGCAGCACAGGCTGACACCCGGCCCATGTAATTCACTTTAATTCACTTTTGTACTGCACCGTATCGAGTAATTGCACAGCTAATTGCCAGGGCTAATTGAGAAGTATTTAGAATTAATTATAAACTGTTCTCTCAGATGACGTGGAAAAAAATTGGTTCAATTATGTACTCTTTCAAATCCACTGGTAATCGCAGCACTTAGCCTCACAGAGCATTCAATAAAAGGGAAAGTGGATCCAGGCTGCTTTTTACTCTCAGTTTGTTTATGTATACTCGAAATATAAACAGTTATTTTACTGAATTAACTATTTGTTTTTTACATTTTATGTGAATATTTCAAAAAAGAAATGCAGAGGACTTTCTGATAAAAGCATTTGCAGAGTGTTAATCTCTAGGCACAGGTGGCATTTTGTGCAGATTTAGATTTTGAGATCTTTATCACTGTAGGGCAACAAATATTCCTGTCAGCTGTATCAGAAGAATGGACATTTATTGTGCATGTGTTTCATACGAGCAGTTTGCAGAATATTGCTGTGCTCATGGTATCTGATCTCAATACGGTGAGAAAGTGGCCAATCAGCCTTCAGGGTGAATGTGAGCGTTCCTCAAAGAGAAGAGTCTGGTTCTCCAGTCCAGACTCTGCAGCAGCCGTATCTAAAGAATCTCTTGAAGACTCTTCACAGGGAACCTCTGCTCCTCAACATCACTGACTGTGCACCTCTTTATCTGAATCACATGCACCTATTGAGCAGATTTAGCACCTACACAACTCTTGGAGTCGGCAGCGAGTCGCTTTGGATAAGAGCAAATGTAAATGCGAATGTAAATGTGACTCAGCTTCTTTGCAACGTTGATTCTCCGGGAGAAATAAATGACCTCCTCACTGCTGTAAATCCTATTATGCAGCTGTCACAGATATTAGACCCCCTAATGACCCTGGGGAGGGATTGAAGCATGAGCAAACATCGGAGAGACCATAAACCATTAGACGCGCTGTTATACTGCTGCACTGGATTGTGTGGTCTCCTCAGAGAACTCTGTTGCTGGCGCCCTGCAGAGTGAAGCACGGCTGTGCACTGGTAATGTTACGATCACACAGCAACTGAAGAAGCACTTAAGCCCGAGACATGGTTATAAAATAAATAATTGGTGGTATTGAGGTGCACTGTCACCTCAGAGCAAGAAGGTTTATGTGTGGATGTTTCCTTCAGATTCTCCGGCTTCTTCCCTCAGACCAAAGACAACAGGCAGCTCAGGTTATTTCCCTGTGGGTGTGAATGTGAGTGTTAATGGCTGTTTGTCTCTGTTGCTGCTGTAAGACATGCACTTCACATTCAGCTGAAATCTTCCAGAGGGGCTGCACGTGAGAACACAAATGTCTGAGTCTTGTGCAGGGTGTTTCCTGCCTCCCGCCCAGTATCAGCCGGGCTCTACCTTCCCTATGACCCTCAAATGATAAGAGATATAGATAATGGATGGATTTATAGAAACTCAGGAAACGGGCTGTGGTTGCTTTGTGTTCAAACTGTCGAGCTGTGTTGTGGAGGAAGATCACGCTGGTGCTGCAGGGTCCCGACCCCGGGTGAAGAAAGCTGCTCGGGAAAAAATTGACCTCTTCACCTTCTCAGATGCTGCAGCTTAGAGATACAGTCTCTGGGATCTGGACAGTTTTCTCCCAACACATACACAATTTAATCCTCCCAATTTGAGCCATTTATTCCCATGAGCTGTTGCAAGAATGAGGTAAGAATGCTTATACCGTTGTTTAATCTGTCTCTACACCCGTTTTCCTTATATATGCAACAACAGTTCAGCTCGAGCAGCAGAAAAACATTTATATTCTACTAAAAAAGCAAATGCACAAAGATAAAAAAAAAGAAAAACAAGGAGGAAAGGATGCAGCATCCTCGACTCGGCATAGTTTGCCTTGAGGGCAGCCCTTTGCACGTCTTCTGGATTTTTACATAATCGCCGTGCGCTGCAGTAGGTAAGAGCTCTCATCACGGACAATTTCACACAAGGTCAGTTGTGTCAGGTAGGGAGGTGTCACATTAGATGAGAATAACAGGAAACACCGGAGGAGCAGCAGCTCGGAGAGAGAAAAAAGGTATTTAGGAGTAAAGTAGCTGAAGTGGTGGAGAAATTGAGCTGTTATTTTTTTTACTCTTGCCATTAAACCGTGTCTCGGTTTGACGGACGGGAGCATCTCGGGCTTTTCTGATTAAATTTACCTTCACGTGACTGAACATCCTCCAGTCGCTCAGCTGTGCTTCGGCTATTTGCAGCTCAGCCTCACGTGCACAAACAGTATCGGATGCATTAGTTCAGGCAGAGACCTTCAGCTAAACAATCACCAGCTGTCACTATGGCAGCTGGGGGGGGGTTTGGTGCTTTGCTCAAGGGCACTTCAGCTGTGGATGTGGAGGGAGGGGGGAAAGCGCTATCATTCACTCCCCAGGAAAAGTAAAAATGATGGGCTGAGTGGAGCAGAGCTTTCCACCTCCCTCCACATCCACGGCTGAAGTGCCCTTGAGCAAAGCATCTAATTCCCCAGCTGCTCCCCCGGCGCTGCAGCTGCAAAATTCCCACTGCTGTTTGCATGTGTGTGTTCATGGGTTAAATGCAGAGCTCAAATTCCAGTGTGTAAAAAACAGAACATGATGTATAAAGGATTTTGTATTTTTGGTTCATAACCTCCTTTGTTACCAGGAGCAAGGAGGTTATGTTTTCACCCCTGTGCACGACCTTGATTTACACCAAGCTGTGTTTGTAATATGAAGTCAAAGCCAAAAGATGCCAAAAATTATCTTAGCTGACCGAAAAATAACTATATTTTCATTTGGATTAATCCAACTAGATATATAGCTGCTCTCTGACTCACCTCCAGTCTTCAGGCCGAGCCAAGCGGACTCTCAGCTCTAGTAAGTGCAGTACAGTTACTTTGCCCCCGAGGCTCGTAACCCAGACTGATTCACAGACTGCCTGTCGTTACCCGGAGACACTGAGGGACACAACAACCATAACCTCCCAGCTCCTATATGAGTCACTCTCCGCCGGCATCAATCATCCATCACATCCCCTGAACGCTCTCAGTTAGCGGCAGGAGCTGCAGCCACATCAAACCTTTACCGCTCTCTGCACCCAGAGTGTTCCGGCCGTAGATGACCAAAAACGACCGGTGTTCTTTGTCAATAAAAGAGGATAAAGGTGTTCTATTAGTTTGAATTGAATTGAATATAATGAAAATAGAACAATATTGAAAAGGTGGATTTATTGGCTGGACAACCCGTCGTTGAGCTTCCTTAGATGAGATATAGTGTGTGACACCGGTTGCCTGCTTTAACGTCTTCTTTTACTGGCCGCTGGTTGAGAATGCCGATATTTGGATTTTATATGCTGTGGTCTGAGATGACACCGGGGAGTAAACAGCAAAACAGGGTTTATATTTACAGGCTAACTCCTGCTCAGGGAAGTCTTTCTCCCCAGAACAATTGCATATTTCATCAAACCCCTTCAGTGCCTTCTTTTGTAACAGTTTTGAATTCAGAGTTTCACAAGGAAAGGAAGGAATATATTCAACCAGGGTCAATCCTTTTGGATTTTATATGCCAGGGTGTTCGTGAGGATATTGAAGCTCCAGCCGGTTTTGGAGATCTTGTTGAGGAAGAAAAATACAGACTGGAAATCTCCTCATGTGGCCCAGTAATCACAGAGCAAACCGCTGTCCTGTCCAACCGCTCGAAATGTGAAACGTCGTACAAGACAGCCGACGTGTTCCTTAAGAAGTGCAAAGAGCAAACTTCCTGGAGGAAAAAGAAACCCTGATTTATGGAGCTCAGCTGTCTGACCCGTAGGAACTTTATCTTGGCAGGATGACAGTGAAAGCAGACGAGGCCGGGCTTGACCTAACCTGCGTGTGCTCAGGGGAGTTCCATCTCCAGGACTTCCTGTTCCCTGGGATGACAGGCCTCAGAAACCTGCTACCACCCCCCCCTGCTGCGTGGACGGTGCTGAGGCGCACAGGTAAGAGACAGAGGGAGTAAAGAAACCTTTCATGAGCAGTGCCAGGAGGTTTCTGACGACTTAAATAAATTATATTCTCACAAAACATCTCAAGGACGTCCGCAAATTCTTATACAAGCCTTGTTCAAAAGGAGTATGTGTGTTAAGAAAAACTATTATTTTTGTCTTGCAAAAAAGAACTTGAGACGACTGATACCAAATGATAAAAAAAGATGCTACAGCCAGAGGTGGGTTAGCTTAGCATAACAATGCTAAACACAGAGGAAACATCTCTGTCCTATAGACTGTACAAAGATGGATGAGGACTGTTCCACAAAATGTGAAGCCAAGTCGCCCCCTGCTGGGTGGCTGCAGTATACATTACAAAATCCTGTCTCCTCCATGTTATTGGATGGGGCATTGACCAAATAAAAAAATTCTCAAAGACTATTTCTGTCATTTAAGGAAGCTTAACGTGGAGACATGTCGTCCATCTTCATATAGAGTCTATATGCTCTGTCCAAAAGGAACATACCAGTTGATTAGCAGAAAACCCAACAAAGACCGATTTCCTGCCTTTATTATAATATGAGCTAAGCTAACATACAGCCGTGAAACACAGCTTATACCAAACCTTTCCTTTAACTAGGCTTAATGTACATAGTAATAAATAAAATATATCCCTCAAAAAATAAGCTTTTTTTATTGTTAATACATCAGAACACACACACACACAGAGAGAGAGAGAGAGAGAGAGAGAGAGAGAGAGAGAGAGAGAGAGAGAGAGAGAGAGAGAGAGAGAGTGATTGACAGCTGAGTCCAAATCGATTCTTTTTGAAATCTTGAAACCTTTTCAAGCAGCGATGGTTGATTTGACGGCTCGGCTGAGTTATGGCGGTTATGTGGACGCCTCTTACAAAGCCAAGGTCAGCGTCACACTCTGAAAGAAAATGTATATGTTTTAAAATCAAATACCAAATTTCCCCCCTCATATCTGAAAAGTCAAACTTTCAGATGAATATTGAATGAAGCAGATCTGTGCATCGCGACGTTAATTGCGGAGACTTAAAAGCAGCAGCGAGGATGAAACGGTTTGAGAGAGACAGAATCTCTAACACCTTCTCACATCGACGTGTCCTGTGTGTCCACGCTGCCTCTGAAGTCTGACCTTGATAAAAGCCGAGACTCACACAGAAGCTAAATGTGCTGGAGGTGAAACAGTTGAACTCCTGGTAAAAAGGGCTCCCTGGACTGTTTAATATTTTACTTGTGTATTTCAACCGAGCTCAGAAACATGAGTAGGCCTCTATGTTTGTTCCCCCCCCCCCCTCCCATTTCTCTCAGCAGTCATTAGCCTTCATTTATTCTCTTTTCCTGGGACCCTTGAATCTTTGCCCATGTAAAGGACATCGCCGAAGTAAACATCCAATCTTACTTCCATATCTTCCCTCTTTGAAACATGGCCGTCAGTAGGTTGACACAACAACCTGAAGCAATAGGTTTTAAGAGGGAGGCCTTTAAATTTAACTCAGTCCTATTCGTCAAGTAGAGTGAAAATGGAAAATTTAGGATGTTGACGACAAAATTCAGACAACATTTTTGGGACATTATCTAGAGTTAATGTCTAAAAACTGCTTAAAAATAACTGTTTACTGTGGTTATTGTAACTGACTGGCAGCTGATTCCATGTCCCTTATATCTGGGGGGACCTGCATCTGAACATGTCGATTATACTTTCTTCAAATTTTTATAATTTTGATGCTTTTACTCATGTATTAGACACAGATAAACATCTACAAGGTATTATTAATACTAATATATCGTTTTTATATCCATATTTAGGTTTCATTAACACCTTTATACACACAAGTGCACTGATGATGCTTGGTGCTGCAGTCCAGGTGGTTAAAAAACATTTTTTATGTTAAAATATGGACCTGATTTTCTGGTTCCACAGAATCCACCAGTGTGTGTTTCTGCTGTTTACTGCCTCCGAGATGCAGATTCAGAAAATGCCCTGCAGGAATCGCATAAGGCCACAAACAGTCATGGGAGTTGCATTTTTGGGTTATTATATTTTGTGAATAGCTTCGAGAGGCCCCAACCAGTAATTGTGTTGTGCATTCTGTCGTATAATTATGAATAAATTGAATCTTGAAGGTTAATGCACCGGTCTCCACTAGAACTGGGTTGAATTACACTGAAATAAGCAGAGCTCTGTTTATGTGTACACACATCAGAAGCGGTGGTTACACAATACGGCCCCAAACTGCATCATCCGTCAAGAAGCACGTAAAAGATTAAAGCTGCAGGACTATGAATTCCGATGAAAGACAAACCACCTCAACTAAAAGATGATTTCAGTGGATGTAATGAAAGTGAATTTATATGTCAAATAACATGAGGTGTTAAAAGAGATAAAGTAAAACACATTCATCTGACTTGGAGAAACAAAGTGTGTGAAGCAAAGTGATCTTGATCGCTCCCTGGTGGCTGACTGCAGTATAGACCATAAACCCTGTCTCCTCCATGTTAGCAGTTTGGACATTTACCAAACTAAAACAGCAAAAGTAAAGTTTCTGTCATTTTACATGTTCCTATCAAACTGTTCATGTTTAGTCTGGTTTTATTTATTCATCTGATGCAGTAAACACAGACTGATTTGTTCATTTGGACCAGAATGTGTCCTGATGGTCCAGATGAATCCTGCCTAGCTGCCGAGATTGGTAAAATCTTTATGGATGGTCTCCCACTGCCCACGTGAGAAGGATTCTCCTGGTTCCAATAATGGTTGATCTGACTTTGACAGACGCTCAGTGTGTTTGTGCGGGACAGACACTGCTGTCCTCCTGTCTCAACTTTTAAAAAGAAACTCTGGATCCCATGATGTAGATAGTAATGTTTAATATAGGATGTCTCTATCTGCAGCAGCACTCTCTCTTGTAGCGGATGAGATGGGACCTTTATTCCTGGAACTTCTATACAACCAAGTGATTTGTTGTATAAAAGGGACCTTTGTTTTTACGAATAAAGTTATTATTTTGGTTTAAAGGGGATAGCATCGCCCTTCATCCCCCAACAAATCCCCTATATCGCTGGGACCTCTTATCCTCAAATCCACATCGAGTTCCCTACCCTGCACGCTCACAAATTAGGTCAAAACCATAATATGGCAGCGCCCTCATCTGGGATATGGCTTCATTTCTCTAGCATGTGAGGAAGTGTCCATCTTTATTCAGAGTCTCTGGGTTAGACAGGCAGTCTCGGCGTCTACGCATGAATGAGAACATGTTTTTAAAGTCTGCTCATAAAGACTTAATAGCTGCTGAAAAAAAAGAAAAACTTCATCCAGTCATTCTGAGCTGATCTCTATTTCATATTCACTTAACCAGGACGTCAAACTCAATCTACTTCAAGTAGCAACACAGTCTTTGGCTGTTTGCCTACTTTTCCTGAAGGGCAATTTATACCTGTCATGACCAGCGAGATGAACCTTGTACTCGGGTGATTCCCTAAGAAATCCTCTAAATTAGCCATGTTTACAAATCAAGGGCTGTCAAGGTGATTAATTACCTGCCGCCATTCCCAGATAATATCATGTGACATCTGGCCTCTCCCTTCCTCCGCGGTGGTGGCCGAGATCACTCGTCTTCTTGATTAATTAAAAGATCCCCATGGTTTAACATTTGCCAGCGAACCCTTTGGAGCACAGGCTTTTAATTTTTAAACCTGTCCTTGACACACAGACACACACACACACACTGAGACACACACAGACACACACAGGTCCAGGGAGAGAGTATTAGACGACAGGTAAATGATGCAGGGGTGAGGTATCATCTCAGATTTGACAGTTGGACGGCTGGAGCTGCGCTAGACAGGACAACATCCCATAATATCACTTTTATTCTTCTACCTGTGTTTGAGGAGAAGTGAGATAATGACTTCCTCTCTCCAGGCGGGACATAAAAGTTACGATAAAAAAAGAAAACACACATCTCAGATTGTGTCTTTTCCTTCTACATCACTTCTTGGAAAACGTAATTTCTCTTTTTCAGAGTCACAAAGGAAAATTCGTTCTGTCCCTTTTTCCAAAAATCAAGTTCAAACAAATCTGAAATGACACATAATCTGTTCTAATGAATTCACACTGGTGCTGAGGCCGACTGTGCCGGGTTGTAGGAAGTCACATGAGCTTGTTCACTTGTCAAAGCTTCTCTTTTCACTGCTCCCTCCATTTTCAGACAGTTTTTCAATTTTTCAAAAGGTGGTTTCACTCTGTAGCTTGGTTCCTGTCCCATCTGCTAACATGGAGGAGAGAGGGTTTATAATCGCAGCCAGCCATCAAGGGGCGATCAAGATATTTTTGGCTTCACTTCTGTGGAGCTGTCATGTCGTCCATCTTTATTTACAGACTCTGGCTGCACCTTAATTACATTTGCCTGCTGCTGTTGTCTGCTAATGTGAGTCTGCTCATTCTTACCCTGTTGAGTTTATAATTATTAGTTTAATATTAATTTATTCATGTAGCACTTCTTACTGTCATCCACATGTTTTATTACATTAGTTCTGCACTGTGATGTTTCATAATCCTGTATGTGTGACATGTGTACGTGTGAAAAAGCAACAACAGCAGTTTGAACTTTAATTGTTTAATGAGTTCATTTCTCAGGGCGTTATATATATTTCTGAGTTGACGGAGTAAATTGAAATTTCAGACACTTATTTATCATCGTTGTTTTGTTTGTCATCACTGACAAGTGCGGGGTTGCATGAAAGTAATTTGGCATCTATTAAACAGTGTTAATTGCCTTGTTGGGGGTTGGGGGGAGGGGGGGCTGTCAGCAGAAAGTTGTGTGCACGCTGTGGAAACTACTTTGTGTTGTTGAAAGACGATTTCACACTTCAGAAGATGTTCAGAGATTTGGGTTTTGGACGTTACTCAAAGTAACAAAGCAGCTGTATAGAGAGTTGAATATTCCACATTCCTTCCAACACGTGTGAATACTTTATTGACCAGTTACTTCACAGCAGTAAAGCTTGTTACACTCTGGTTAAAGTTAGTTTTTTAAAGCTCCCTTCCACTCTCAGAGCTGGAGGTTGGATCCTGTGCACTCAGCTCTCCAACTGCACTCCGCCATTATCCATGAAGAGCAGTTGAACAAGCCAACAGTTCATGGGAACGGCTGATTTATTAGCAAAGCCGAAAGATTTACGGAGAATGCCGCCGCGCTCACCACCCCCACTTTGGTCCCGATATTAAAAATACAATTACCATATTTCATCTCTGGTGACAAGCCTTTGAAAGCGCTGATAAACCATGACTGCATCATTATTTTCACCCTGACAAGCAGTCTAATATATTCCACAGCAGCCGAATTTCATTTGATATCTCATGACACACTGCGTTGCTCTCTGGTGCCAGAACTCGAGTAAAGCAATCACACATCGTCTCCTCTTTAGTGCACAAGCGTCACAAACCACTTTACATACATCTTTCTAATTTGTGGCGTGATCCTTTATCAAATGTTGAAGCTAAACTCCAGCGATTCTCTTTCAATAAAGCTCATTTCCTTTTGTTGGCAAAGTTTTTCTTCCAATTAGAAAAGTGAAAAAGCCCACGGATTTGTGTTATGTAGAAAACAGCCCATCTGGTGGTGTGGGATCCTGTAATGATATTGTTCTTTGCTCACAGGATGAAAGCGTAGTCTCAGCTTTGAATATAAACAATTTGCACATCTTAAAATGTAATTAGTCATTAAGATATTTCCTGTGTGCTGCTGCCTCAGCCTTTTGTGAGAGGAGGGAGTCTGTTCCATCCCGATAGCAGCTTCATTAGAAGAGAGAGCACCAGCCCCATATATTAAACACTTTGATGTTTTCACATCAACACAACTGAAGGAGATTAGCTGCAGGAACACTCTGCTTTATTTACATGGAAACCGCTCGAAATAACTGGAGCTTCTCTTGTGTGGTTTCATGATGACAATTTATTTACAGGGTTTTTTCTTCACGCAATTATGAATTTGTTGGATTGATTTGATTTTTCTCAGGATGTTCTCACACCTGAATGTTGGAGCCGAGCTTTGTGTGTTCATTTTATTGTATTTGCCACATTTCCTTGAATAAAATGGATGAAAAAGTATATATTTTTGTGGTTTTAATAAATGAACGTCCTCATTGTTCGAACATTATATCGTTGAAGGTGAAGACTGCAACAATCCTGCAGCTGCTTCAGTCTTCTTCTTCCATTGTTTAATATTGTCCAGCGATTAGAAAACAATATTTCAACCGTGCAAATGAACCAAACCATTGTTCCGTGGGTTCTGTGACGGGACCATCTGTTCTGCTTGGACTGAACTTTGGGTTTTGAGGAACCTTTCACACCTGTTGAAGGTGTGAACGTGTTCTCGGGGGCTGATTTATTGTTCCTGGATTCATCAGTTTTACACCTACATGTTCTGCTGGAGCAAGAATTGCATCAATACACAAACACACACACATTAAAACACTGTAAGACTCACACAGCACATGCCCACTGACAAAAACAACAAAACTGAGCCTCGAGGGTTGAAATTATTCGATTTATTCAAGCTGGTGTAGTGTTTAAAAAATGAAAAATAAACTCACATCCCTTCTTTGTTATTTACAGTTTTACTCAGTATTTTTATGAAACAATACTCCTTGAATAATAAAGCCTCATATTTCACCCACAGGGCTCACGCTCTTTACTGGCAGCTCGTAATATACAAATCTATGTTGTAAAAACATCAGTTATTCACAGAGTAAAAAAACTCCTGAACCTTCTAATGTGATGGACCGACAGAGCATAAATATCTTATGTCCGCTAAGACCAATATTTGAGTTTAACGCAAACCACCATGTCCCACATTAAAGAGAAGTGAAGGCCCCCCTGTAGATGATGGGAGGACGAGGACGATGATGGAGAGAGAGGATGAGACAGATTGCACAACTGTACACAAGTTATTGGACTTGCTTGTTTCTGGGAGATGTGTCACCTCCCATCAAAGAGGTTCCAGGTATTCAACCTCTGTGGGTGGAGGTGGTGGATCTCCTTACCGCCCCCTGCAGCCAGTCCCAGTTCCCTCGCCTCCTCCACCAGGTCTTCTTGAGAGCCTTCTTCGGCACGCAGCCAGTGACCTCAGCCGACTTCAGAAAGCCCAGATGTTGGAGTGTAGCCTGGAACATCTTTCCACTGGGTGGGTAAGTGCCCGGCGTCCTGCCTGGGAGCGCTCTGCTGCCAGGTCTGAGTGTCTCTCACGTTTCCTCTCAGAGTCCAAATCATCGTTTGGAATAAACCTAATAACTTACATAAAGTGGGATTACACTGGATGACAGATGGGGCACCACAGTCTGCTCTGGCTTTAGAGTTGGAAGCTCAAACTCTTATGTACAAAGTCCTCGATACTGCCTCTTCTAATCCAGATCACTCGTCCAGATTGAGAATATGTAGATCTCTTTTACGAGGCCCGACTCGCTCTCACAGCTGTGCAAACTTTGCATATGGTCGTAAAAGTGTTTAAATGGATAAATCTTTGTTGTCGTACAGTGTTTGGCTAATTGGAACCTCTTGTCGTACAAACTAAATGTAAACACCTGTGTGGGTAAACTATCAGACTTTAAATGCCTCTTAATATCCTCTGGAACTGGATTTATGTTTTTGTTGCAGGATTACTCTAAAACGGATTTTCTTGAAATTTGGAGGAAGGGTGAGTTATGGGCCGGCGATGACCCCATTAACTTGTGGAGTGGGCTCAATTAAGGGGGCGGATCCAGGGCATTAGCTTTGGCAGGGGGTGCGTTCTGGTAAGTAGTTTGTTTTTGGTTGGCACTTTCCTGATTTGTCATTTTTAAACGGCACATTTGGTAAAACGTTCTACTTTTTTACTGCTTTTCAGATTGACCTTGTTATTTTCTTTCCCTTTTGGTTTTGGGAAGGTGAAATGTCCATTTCAACATATAGATTGATTAGTTAGGTGCCAGGGAACTTTATTAGCAACCTCTCCATCGAATGTTAAACTCATTCAAATACAGATTTACAATGAAATACACCTGAATCAGTTTAAACTCATGATCATGATTGATGGGAAGGAAATGGGAAGAAAACAGAAAATTGTTTTAAATTCACACGGAGCATAAAGAAACAGACGTCACAGATCGAAACCATCTTTCTGCTGACTAATATTTCCAAGCTCACAAAATCTCTTCTTCTTGACTGCGTCCACTTTCATTTCTGATTTCACAACAGCGTCGTCATCCTCTCGCATTTTAAAATTGAAAACTGCAGTAATGTCTCCTCGATCCCCTCTCATGCCTCGCAAATCCAATTCAGAAAATCACGCCGGGGGATTATTTCGACTGGAGGACCTCTTCACTGCCGTGTGACACTTCTTCAGTCTGATTGTGACAATCAAGCAGAACCGGATACCTGAGCCCAGAGAGCTTCACGACGGGGGGGTTATCAGACAAACACGTGATGTTTAATATGTGATACATGACAGCTTGAGACGTTTGAATCAGGGTTGAAGAGCAGTTTCAGATGATGGGCTTGAAAAATATGATATTATATAACAAAACGTATTGGAACAGTTTGTTGTTTAAATAGAAATAAAGTGAGTTTTTATACAATAAGATTGAAGGGACATGCAACACTGGCCCCATTGTGGAAAATGGAGAATGAACAGAATAAAAGAATCTTGTCTCGCGGTATCGAGCCGCCACAATGGAGCTAAATGTTTGTGTCAATAATTGATTGTGTACACGCAGCACTCTGCTGATCAATGTAATGTTCCTGCTGTGTAAGGTAACTGATGACCGACCTGCTTTCCTCGAGCAAATTACAAACTCTTATTTATTATTAATCAACAGATTTTCATTTGTTCTCAGACTCTGTGCTTGTGGAGCATCATTCAACCGGGGAGCAGGTTTGGAAAATGCTCCTGGAAGCATAAAGTCTCACAGAGAGCGGCGTCTTTAAAGTGGCTGAGCAAATCCATTCAAACATGCTGGACTGGGCCATACTGGTTGTACAGTTATTTATTTTTTCCACTGGGGAAGCTTCCTATAGTCTGCATTATAATTCATGTGGACAGTGACAATACACAGTTCAACCTCCAAGCACAGAAATACCTGTGAGTGGTTAAAGAAAGTCGTGGTGGGGAGGGGTTGCAGTTCGGTGGTCTGAGGATCTCGTCACTGCTTTTTGCGGATGATGTGGTCCTCATTGGATCATCGGCTTGTGACCTTCAGCACTCACTGGATCGGCTGGCGGCCGAGTGTGAAGCGGCTGGGATGAGGATCAGCACCGCTAAATCTGAGGCCATGACTCTTAGCAGGAAACCGATGGATTGCTTACTCCGGGTAGGAAATGAGTCCTTAGCCCAAGTGAAGGAGTTCAAGTACCTCGGGGTCTTGTTCGCGAGTGAGGGTACTATGGAGCGTGAGATTGGCCGGAGAATCGGAGCAGCGGGGGCGGTATTGCGTTCGCTTTACCGCACCGTTGTAACGAAAAGAGAGCTGAGCCGCAAGGCAAAGCTCTCGATCTACCGGTCGATCTTCGTTCATATCCTCACCTATGGTCATGAGGGCTGGGTGATGACCGAAAGGACGAGATCGCGGGTACAAGCGGCCGAGATGAGTTTTCTCAGAAGGGTGGCTGGCGTCTCCCTTAGAGATAGGGTGAGAAGCTCAGTCATCCGTGAGGGACTCGGATTAGAGCCGCTGCTCCTTTACTTAGAAAGGAGTCAGCTGAGGTGGTTCGGGCATCTGGTAAGGATGCCCACTGGGCGCCTCCCTTGGGAGGTGTTTCAGGCACGTCCAGTTGGGAGGAGACCTCGGGGAAGACCCAGGACTAGGTGGAGAGATTATATCTCAACACTGGCCTGGGAACGCCTCGGGATCCCCCCGTCAGAGCTGGTCAATGTGGCCCGGGAAAGGGAAGTCTGGGGCCCCCTGCTTGAGCTGCTCCCCCCGCGACCCGACCCCGGATAAGCGGATGAAGATGAGATGAGATGAGAGATGGTTAAAGAAAGTGTTGAGTCAGGAATGGCATAGACCTCCTGGGATGAGCAGCAAACCAGCCCGAGACTGGTTCCACATTACCCAGTGCACCATTAAAGAAGGGAACTTATTGCCCCTCTTGCCCTTTACCCCTCCACTGGCACAGTTTGATTATTCAGGTCACTAATCCTCCAAATTATGAATTGGCCTCCATATCAGGTGCCGTTTATTCCTTAGGTAGTTTTTTTATTTAACCAAGACCCCCAAATCTAATCGGTTCATCTTTGAGTCTAAATGACACCTGGTAAAAAACTTGAGGACATTTCCTGAAGGGAGAATTTGAGATATAACGTTCAAGAGGCCAAAAACCTTCAATCAGTTCATCTGTGAGTTTCAACCGAACGTTTGCTTTAATTTTGAAGAAACCCCCTGAAGGTGTTCTGGAGATATCGTGTTCACGAGTTTGGTAAGAAACCAATCTTCCGGCATTAAAATATGTTTTAGCCACTTCAGGCCGAGCATTAGCTTCGTAAAGCCAGTTACAGTCGATCCACAAGTGCTGATCAGGAATTAGTTGCTTGCTTTTCTTACATTTGTGTGAAACCAAACGACCCCTTAGATTCAAAAACAATTGAATTTCTTTAATTAATCTGCCTTTGTTATGACAGTAAACTGTAAACGTGGAAGCTTGACAGGCTTAAAAACAACTGGTTTAACAGATCGTCAATATGAGGGAGGAAGAACAAAAGTTAATTAAAACACTGAAAGAAGAACATTGTTAAATCATGGATGAGAAAACTCGGCCGCTCCTGCTCCCGCGACAGAGTTTAATGAGACTGACCTTTGAGGGTGAAGAGCCCAACACGTCCTCAGATTATAAATAGAAACGAGCTCTGACCCCCCCCCCCACACTTCAGGATGCCATCAAAACCTGTCAGAGCTGTGTTGCCGCATCTATGACTCACCCATCTTCAGGAAACTCTCGATTCGTTTCGACGCAATGACAACACGCGCTCTCAGGCTGAGTACAGAGTCGGTGCAGTCGGACTCCCGGGAGGCTCGTGGCGGCGTTAAGTGTTTGCTGCAGTGGCAGATCAATGCAGCACGACTCCCAACGCTACACAACACACACAAGTCTTGTTCCGAGGTTGCACGCAGCTCCTCGCTAAGAGGGAACATTGCACACTTTGAAGCTGAGTCACCGTCAACGCATCTATTTCATAATCAAGTCACAGAAGTGGGTCTCTCTCGAGTTCAACCGCGAGGATCACAACCCGCGGACCGCTCTGCCTGCGGGTCCCTCTCCGCTCAGACGTCAGAGTGTGTGTGTTTGTGCGAGAGGATGAGTGTGTGGACTGTGAAGTGCATATTAAAATGAGGAAAAATGGGTCTATGGGTGGAGAGATTTCATTCTGAAGTCAAACGAACATGTCGGACAGAAACACACTCCCCCAGGTGTGTTGGGTTTCATGACTCTGTTCTTCAAACTGAATCTTTAATCATTGTCTCCAACAAACAGATCCTCCATCATCGATATGAATAATATTAAATGTGCATGAAAACAGATTGAATAAAAGAAATGTAAGAAATAGAGCTACTTCGATTTAGTAAGAAACAAATTCAGAAAAACACATTTTGGCAAAATTAGGAATCGATTTTTAAAATCAATCTGAACTTGTTCATAACAACATCTTCTCCACAGGAAGCAATTATGAGGTTTCACATTAATACAGTATTTTACATGACCTGCTCAGACCTCAGCTTCATAAAGGGAACCAGGCTCGGAGCATCTCTTTTGAAGGAAACTCCAACAATGATAGTCAGTTGTTATATTAGGATTTTTATGTAAAATAAATACATCAGTAATCCTAAAATAATCAATAAAGATGGACAAAGTGCTTTGACAAGTGGATGGTGATGGGAGATGGATTCCTCACATGTGTCTCTCTGAGGTTATTCCCTGTTAAATGTGGTTTTCTTTAAGTTCAATTACTTTACAGTCAAACTAAAATTGATGTCATGCAAAGTGGAACAAAGATAACTGATTCCGACGCATCTGTACACATTGAAACAGATTCCCACTTCATTGAATTCTCACTTTAGGAGTGAAGAGGAATTGACGGATGAAAGTTTGAGATTTTTTTGACGTTTTTTCTGATATCAGGTTTATTTAACGCATTTATTTGACCTGTACCTGTGAACTGATCTATAACTCAATAACCATTGCAATCGTATTTTAGTAAATACAGAAACTAGAAGGGTGCTCAGACAATCCATTCCTCTGCCAAGGCTAACGCTCTATCTCGATACTTTAGAGAAAGTGAAAACAATTTCCTGAATCCACTCAAATAGTTTTCTGGGGTCATGTCCGACCAAACCTGGAGGGTTCATGGAAATCAGTCCAGTAGTTTTTCGATAAAAACGTGATCTTCTTGCAAAAGATTGTGCCAGTGATATTTAGTATTGTCCTTTTAGATGAAGAACATTGAAAGTAATATCTGTCCCCAGTTTAGATTCAATACAGTTCAGTGTAGCCTGTTTGTTTTTCAATCAAACATATGGTTAAAATGACGAATGGGTACATTTCATTGGGCAGTAGTAAACATTGTCAATAAACCTGACTGAACAAAGCCCTGAGTGCTCGGTGGAAAAAACCTTGGGAAGCAAACCCTGTCAATCACAAGGTTATTTTTTTACCGTAGTTCAAGACATGATTGAGCTTCCAATATATTTATGTGATCAATAATAAATGTATGCAGCCGAGTGCCGAGTCTCAGTGACTCACGGCACAACATCAGATCTCCTCATACGTCCTCTCTGCACAGAGTAATGGAAGCGGACAGCTGAGTGAGGCCTGGCCCTCCAGAGAGCCAGCGGCAGTAATCACGAGGTGTCTGGTTCAGATCCCATGTGGAGAGAGGCAGAGTGTTCCAAAGTGAGAGCTATTATCTGACCCCTCGCTCACTGATGCTGCTGAACAACCACGGCTGCCGGGTGAAAACCATCATCGCTGGTAAACGCAACCCCCCCCCCCCCTCTGCCGGTGAGATAAATGAATCTTCTCTCGGTGGCGCTGACAACTTTATGTGCTGCTATTTGTCCACCAGAGGACAACAGGACAACAGGCGGCCGCGTTGTGTTATGTTGTCCAGGACGAGAGGGAGCCACCGGGGCTGCACTTAAAAACCACTGGAGGAGGCTCGACAGTGGAATGGAAGCTGGAGTGGGATGTGATGACACCTCTCATCGCCTGGATGTTTACACTCTCTGCTTCTGCTTTTTGCGTCCAGGTCGACTCGTTCATTCTCGTCTAGTGGACGATTTGTGATTCAAAACCTGGCGACAAGCTGACCGGGTGGTGGAGGGGAAAAGGACGTGTGGTCAAATAAGGTTATTACCCATTCGGTTGTGTTTTGCAGGATTACACAAAAACTACTGAACAATCAGATTCCGTCTCTCTTCACATTATCCCAGACCGACTCCAGAATGTAGAGTTCAGTGCGTTTATCTCCTTGTTCTTCTTACTGTTGCAGATAAGCCTCTATGACTCTGGCTTCACATTTAGGCTCAGTCTCATGCTGCAGAATGAATGCGAGACGGATCAGATGCCTCCCTGGTGTTATTATGTTATAGTTATAATAATCTGAACATCTACTGTCCCTGAAAATATAATGGTAAAAATACTTTAATAAAGGAGAGGATATCTCTACCCAGAGGCCAACACACTACTTGCCATGTTGACGTTTTAAAATAATTACTGTATCTGCGCCATATTTCAATGGGTTTTTCTTTGGGTTAGTTGTTGTTAGATGAGGTTATTTTGTTTTTTAAACCTAGGACAAGATAGAAAATAACCCTTGTATGTTTGAAGGTCTGGTCAACCAGGAGACCCCAGGAGACCCCAGACACGTGGTTAGGACAATGGTGACAACTTGTGATGGGACTACGAGCTACTGGTCTACTTCATTTCCCAGTTTCTGACTTGCTCCAACATTTTATTAATCCACTAATCTATTGCGACCAACCCATAAAGGACCTGGATATACAGCAGGTTTACAGAAGCTAGCCCATCCAAACTTGATGTAGGTGATGGAGAGAAGTGACACACACCGGTCGATGCTCCCACAAACGTTTGGCCCTTTGGTTATTTCATACAAGTCCGAACAGAACAAGTACACAAGAGCTCAACCTTTAAGTCTGGACAAGATAAGGCCTCACATATATTTAAATAATTGTTCACATAAATACTTTGAATTTAACAAGTCAATAAAGCAATTTCTCTCCAGCCAGTCTACTATCGCAAAGAGGCGATATTTACTTTCTAGTGTGAAAATGTAATTTACCAGTCAGTGTCACAACAGGAGCTGTGTGTCAATATGTGACCAGAGACGGCTGCTTAGCATTCTGCCTGAGAGATGAAGAGGAGGGTAAAGTATTAACTGCAGAGACCTCAAGTTGTGTCTCGCATAATGACACAAGCACATCTGACAAATGGACGCGCACGGCCGGTTTATTGAGATTCACAACGCGTCCGTGTCCTCTCGGTTTTAAACTTTGGTAAAGTCTGAGCGGTGGGGAGGGGTTTTTTTTTATGTGTGAATTGAGTTCAGCACAACCTGTGAGGTCCTGATGTCTTTATCTCCACAGAGAAGCTGCAGGGCCTCAAAGACGAGAAGGACCAGGATACTGTGTGTGAGCTCATGGCAAATTTATATCAATGAAATATTATTTACCAGCCAATTCCCTGGTTCTCACTCGTCGATGGTGAGCATGTTTAATTTAGCATTCGGTTCGTCGAGTTATAGATGTTGATGGTTGCCGAACTGTGTGAGGAAGGTTTGATATTTTATTTAAAAAGAGTCGAGTTTAAAGGGAAAAACAAAAAAATACACTTTTCAAAATAAATATCCTACCCGATAAGAGAGGAAAGAAATGTTTCAACAATAGACTATATAAAGCAAAAAGATGACACCCCCTAGTGGCAAGCGGCAGTACACGCCATGAAACAACCTCACACCTCCTCCATGTTGGCAGATGGGACAAGGACTAAATTCAAAAATGCAATTTCTGTTTTTTCCCCAAAAATGGTGAAACTTTACGTAGTTGTGAACCTGATGACACTAAGGTACAAAAATGAAGATATGGCCCTAACATCCACTGGTGGCCAGTAACACCTACTGGTAACTTAAACAGTGTAAGACTTTCAAACATACAAGGGACATTCACCATCTTGTCCTATATTTTAGAAAAAGCACACAAATGTATAATCAAGTGTTCATGTTTCTGATAAGTTTGGTTTTTATAAGTTAATTCATGTTTATGTGTGTATATATGTGTCAACGGGACCTCGACCACGCCTCCACACGGATCACTACTGTGCAGACTCTGGCTCCAGGTGACGTGAAAAGCACAAGATGGCGTCTGAGATATTTGGCTTCATCTTTGTATAAGTTCGAGTGTTTGGTTTAAACAGAAACAAGCAGTACACCGCCGTTGTGAATCTTAGGAAATCGCAGAGTGCATCACAGGAACAAGCGTCCACAGTGTTTTCGGTGCCCAGGTTATCAGCATGTGATTAGCGCCCCTCAGTACAAGTTACCTGATAACTCCTGGCATGTTCCTTTATCTGTGAAATTAAATGTCTTAGCTCAGGTGCTTCTTTGTGTTAGAGAATGTAAAGGACTCTGTTGTGAGCTCTGTCAGTCTGGAGCCGAGTGTCATTAGCTGCCGTCTCTCCCCGAAACAAGGACTGTGATTAGTGTCCAGGCTGCCAAGCAGTAATTCTGCTCCTGAGGGTTCATTTGCTCCTGGACTCCCACAGCCATTAAACACCAGTGCCCAGTAAAACGATTATTCAGCGATAAAGTTTTAATTGTGCCATTGTCTGTGAAGAAGTTGGTGGGTGGATAATTAGCAGTCCTGAGGAGAGCACAGGGGGAAATGTGCAGCAGCAGGGATGTGTCTCCGAGACAAGTGTCACACCACAGAAGGGGAAACTTTAAACTGAAGTCGGCAGCAGGTTTTTCTTAATCGCCCGGGTGAAATAATAATAAAGAGTTCATCGGATGTGTCTGCGGGATTCTGCTCGCCGACACAATTCTCTTAGCTTGTGTGATTGAGTGCGTGTGTGTGTGTGTGCATGTGTGTGTGTGTCTTTTTTAAACCATGTTATGAAAGTGAGGATAGTTCTGCTCCTCATTTGTCTGTTTTCTCTTTTTAATGCAGAATGTTTTATGTTATTGAATATGAATATGGGAGGAGATTATGTTTTCACCCATTGGTGAGCAAGAATACATGAAAATAACTAAACTGATATCTACGAAATTTGGTGGAGTGATGAGATGAGAGTAAAGGAAGAAAGCAATAACTCTTGGTGTGGATCTGGGCCAGGAAGCAGATCTAGGAATGTTTTTTCATCTTCATTTACATTTCAAGATGTTTTTGTTTTCAGCATTTTTCCCAGGAAAAAATTTGGGGGAACTGGATTTTAAAAACCAAAACTAAATATCTATGGTCCCGGCCCATTTGCCAGATTTGGGCCGTGAGTAATCCACAGCAATACCACAAATCAACCAAGGGTGGCCTACATTTGCTTGGTGCCATTTTGGCCATTATCACCATTTACCACAGACTATACTTTGCCTTGAGCACTGCCTGTTTGCCAGAAGAGCCGCACATTTATTTTGTGATATAAAAATATATATTTACCGCTTTTAAAAGTGGATAAATTTGGACTCATCCATTTTGTATGGGGGCCTGAAGTGCTGTATCATTGCCTGAAGTGGCCTCATCCATCTGCCATCTGGGCCACAGTAATAATTGGAATCACATTGTGAAGATTCATCGCTAAACGCACTTATTATACGGTTTTTATTAAGGGTCTGGACTTCAACATGTTTTTTGGGATGGTTCAATTTATGATCATTAAGATATCAGTGCCTGTTGATTTGGTATACTGTGGTTACTATGGTAACAAAACCTGGTCGGAAATACCTCTGTGCAGCCAAACAGTTTGTTCCTCTCCTTTCTCAACCTTACCAACACGTCCCTGGGGGTATTAGTGCAACCATGACAACCAATTAATGAAGGAATTAGCCTCTCACACAACCAATGTTTCCTGAGCCGCAGACGAGGAACTTGCAGGTTTGGGATACGAGTGAATGAGAGTGTGTAGGAAAATGACTTTGGAACTAAAAATATATTTACATTGGCATTACATTAAATTCTGGAGTCATTCTTGTTTCAGTGTCTGTAAACCAAGTATTGTAGCATAACATAATGTTTCACTTTAAGAAATACGGAACGGATGCTAGAGCAATTGCAGAGGTTGAAAATGTTTAGTCATAGAAATACGACCGACCACAGCTTTATAACTATGATGCACTATGTCCAGGAGATGAGGGACAGACCAGGGACAGGAGAAACTAGAGCTACATCACAGCTCAAATTCTGTTGAGCTGTGATGCTCTGGCTTGTTGAATTCCTTACCTGCAGGATATCGAATCGCTGCAAGGAGAATGGTAGAGCTTGAAGGGCGAGGAGATTTCCTTGAGAAGATGAGCTGGAAGCTCGACCTTTGCCCTCCGGTTGTTGGATAGAGAAAATTTGAGCTGGAGGAATCCGGTTCCTCCACTTGCCGATGCAGGAGGAAAGGCCGGCAGCCTCCCACTTTGGAGATGCAAGAGAGACGGCTGCCGCCTGCTGTCTTCGGTGGGTTTCAGGGAAAGAGTTGAGGAGAAGAGCTGGAGCAGCCCTCCGCCCTCCGAGGGATTGGAGAAAGAGAGAGACTCTGGAGGAGCCTTGGTCTTTTATAGAGCCCAGTGACCCCAGGTCATGTGACCAGAGTGACCAATTGGAGTTGACCACGGGTAGAACTTCGCACCTATATGTGAAGTTGCTGAAACAAAGGGGACATATAGCCTCCTGGGAGTTTGAGTTATTTGACCTTCTCAGGACAAAGAGAACACATTGCACTCTGGGAGATTGAGTTCGCTCCAGTCCATGCGGCGTGTGGCCATTTGGTTTCAGCTTTTGTCAACACACGTAGGCCGAGAAGGAAGCCTTTAGTTTCATAAAACATGTTTCCCAACAGAACTAAATATGTGTGATAAAGGAAGGTCAGTGTTTGATTGACAGCTGATCTCTGTGCGGAGCAGAAACGTCACCACGACGAACTTTGATCAACAAACATGGAGACAAATAAGTTAAAGATTTAAACACAGAATCTAAATCACTGCTTTTGAAGTCTATTTGAGTTTACAGAGCTCAGCTGTGGATCCAGGACAATAACCCCCAACTCCAGCATAGAGAGGCTGAGTGAATGTGGTCTGGACTCTGTGGAGGAGAGTCATGGTGTCAGAGACGCTGTAGAAGGACAGAATACCTGCACTGTGATCCAGGTACACTCCGACTCTGGAGGACACAGGACCTGACACTGGAGTCTCGATGATGTTGTAATAAAATATATAACTGTTTACCTCACAATATAGACTACAAGATTTATCAGTCTCCAAATTCACATTCATGTGATTCTCCTGCTCTTCTGATATTCTTGTATGCGACTGCTACATCAACTCCTGCTCCCCCCCTCACCCCCACCTCCAGATCCCAGTAACAACGTCCAGTCAGACTCTCTCTACTCAGGACCTGAGGCCAACCACTGAATTTGTCTGGGTGATAAGAATAAGACTGTTCTTCTCTCATACATGTTACTTTTCTGTTTCCCTCAGATAATAACAGACTTCTTTCTGCTGTGTTTGGATCCATTGTGATTTCCTGTGAATATCTTAAGAAATCAGCTCTGGTCTGTGGCTCTGGTTGTCGCAGTACTTGAGACACAATCTGTAAAATCTCTGTCTCACTCAGAATGTTCTGTAGTCGACCTCTGACCTGGGACACATCTGCTTTCACGTCCTCAAAGTCCCTCAGAGGACGGAACCTGATGGTGGATGAGTGTGTAGATTCACTGAGTGGTGACAGTGAGGGGTAGTTGTGTAGAAGCTGGTTGTGATCCTCTGTGTCTAAGAGCTACTTCAGTTCATGGACTTTCCTCTTCAGCTCAGTGATATCCTGCTCCAGTCTCTCCTGAAGACGGATCAGCTCAGTGAAGATCTCCTCACTGTCCTCCACTGCTTTATCAGCAGAGCCATTGACGGCCTCCTCCTCCTGTTGAAGCAGCTTCACGTCTCTCTCTGTGTCCTGGACTCTCTGCTGGATTGTTTGTCTCCTCAGCCCGAGCTCTCTCTGCCTCTCAGTCCTTTCTGCTGCAGCTGACACTGTGTCGTGGTCTTTATGTTCCTCCACAGAGCAGAGACAACAGATACACTGCTGCACTGAACAGAACATCTTCATCACCTCGTCATGACGAGAGCAGATGTTCTCCTGGAGCTTCTCCGAGGGCTCCACCAGCTTGTGCTTCTTCAATGGAGGTGACTGAAGATGAGACTGGAGGTGTTTCTCACAATAAGAGTCCAAACAAACCAAACAGAACTTGAGAGCTTACAGTTTTCTCCCAGTGCAGACATCACAGGCCACATCTTCAGGTCCAGCACAGCAGTGATCAGCAGGAGCAGCTTGGAGTCCAGCCTTCTTCAGCTCCTCCTCTAAATCAGCTAACATGGTGTTTTTCCCCAGGACAGGCCTCGGTGTGAAGGTCTGTCTACACTGAGGGCAGCTGTAGCTTCCTCTCTCCTCCTCTTTGTCCCAGTGGTTGTTAATACAGCTCTTACAGTAGCTGTGTCCACAGACAGTAGTCACTGGATCCTTCAGTAGATCCACACAGATCGAACAGCAGAACGTTTCTCTGTCCAGTTGATTTTCTTGCTGCTCCATTTCAGCAGCTGCCAGTGACTTTAGAACAGATTCACTTCCTCTTAACAGAAACAGATCTCTGCTCCTCTCCCTCTCGTTCACTTCCTCTTTTTCCCACGTTTTAACTATCGAAAAGAGCAACAGTTTGGTCTATCGCTATCTCTGTACTAGACTAATAGATCTGTTCAGGTCAAAAACATTCTTTTCACTCTTCAGATCTTATAAATCTTTCACCTTTACATCTAAGACATCAAAGGATTCTAACATCACTGACACTGTGACATTAAAGCAAACTGACAACAAAGAGTTATTTGCTTAATGAATTTTTTGGAGTGTTCTTTTATATGTACAACTAATTGTATATTGTTTAGCAGCCAAGAGCAGTTCATCAAAGTTTAAAACATGTCACTTCCTGTTGCCAGCAGGTGGTGCTGTAATGATGAGTCAATATTGATATGGATCTGATCAGGGCAGGACTGTGAATGTGTGAATGATGTTTGAGGCTGAAGGAACAATACACAGAGGAGTTATAATAAATCCCTTTTTTTTGTCGAATCATCAAAATGTCATGCCAGGGTCACACCGTGTGATGAAACCATGTATACCGAGGTAGTTTATATCTCCATCTTGTTGAGATGACATTCACAGAAGTTGAAGTTGATCTAATGAAAGCCCAAGCACAAGTTCATCAGACTTATTTGTTTGTCATTTCGGCCAATCTTAGTGCCGGGGCTTCACTCTAGGGGGCGCTAGTCAGTTATTTTGTCATGCCCATTCCTTAAAACCATATAAATATCTTCAGGGGGGTGCTGTTGTTACACAAATGTATTTTAAGGGAGACTTAAGCATGAACACTGAAGTTACAGCAATTTTGTGTTTGACGGCTAATTGATGAACTTTGATGCCACGCCATTAATATGGTGTCTATAATCTTATTCTTACATTATAAATGTCTTGAGACACTTTTGACACAGTCGGAATACTTCAAAGTGAAAGATGTTCCAAAAACAACAGATTTCCTGTTGCCACCAGGGGGCGCTGTGATTTTAATTCATAATTTCTGTGAAGATGTCATCAGGCCGGGACTCTTGTCTTACATGTCTAGTTGGACTTGAATGCACCTTGTATGCCTGAGATACAGAACAACGTGGTTTGATGGCGTTTAATCAAACTTTTACGCCACGCCACGATCACACCGTGTGATGAAAACTCAAAATTCGAGGTGCTTTATATCACAATCTTGTTGTGATGCCACTCGTGTCCATATGAAGTTGATCCGATGAAAATCCTGGGACAAGTACGTCACAGAAAAAATGTAGAAAACGGCCAAAATGGACACTAAATACAAAATAGCGGGCTTCCTGTCATGATACACCTGGGCTACGATTTTTGTGAAGATCAGTGAAAGCTAACTGAGGGGCTTTTCCTTAGATGGCTTTTCCTTATATGGCGCTGTTGAGCCATTTGGCCACGCCCATTTCAAATTAGTCCAGAATACAATTACTTGTTAGGGTTTTGAATTTCCTGGAAAGTTTTGTTAGAATTTCAGTGTCTAGGCCTGAAAAAGCCCGAAAGGAAAATACAAATCCTTCGAAATACAACAGGGCCCCCCCCACCGCAGGTGCTCGGGCCCGAATAAAGCCACAGCAGAGAACCTGAGTCATGGTGTGACGGGAGCCGGTGGAGACGTGGGGAGGGGGAGGGGTCTAAGGAGTGAGTGAACATCAGCAGACGCCATAGCAGGTTAAAGATGATGCTGTACTGCTGATACTTCATATCAGAAAATCCATATATGCTGTGTGTTCACGTTATGTGTGCACAGCAACAGGACTTAGTTTCTGTGATTGGTTACCTCCTCATATCAAAGCTCACTGTGGCTCCTTCCTGTGCCGTTACTCGCTGACATATTTGAAACTGATTCACTTCCATAAAAATGCTGAAAATTACCCTTGTTTTGTTTTATTTTTGATGAACGATCACAGTCGGTGTGAACCTCAGAGAAAAAATAAATCAAAGTGTTCCTTACGACTGCGTCGCAGTAAAAGCCACTTGTGTTTTTTAAAGCTGAGCTGGTTTAATGTGAAGTGGCGGGACTAGGAAGTGTTTGGTTTGCAATAACTTGATACAGATAAAGGAAAATAAACATTTCATGGGAGTGTTTGCTTCCAGAGGATATGGTTACATGGGTTTAAGAAATAAAGAGAATTTGACAATTGTATGAATTGTTTCAAATAACTTTAAAGGCTTAAAGAGCCTATAATTAACTAAATCATAATCTATTTGCTTCATAAAAGCTGTAAATCGAGTCTCGATCTCTGCAAACAGCCTGTTGCATTTAAACTTTCATTGCTTTTCATTGTTTTACAACCTCGGCAGTTTACATTGTACCGTTAATGCTTTTTTTTAACTTAAATTATGATTCAAATAGTAAAAACTACTGTTTGTACTTCTGTCTTTGTGGGGATCAGATAGATTTTTAGAACTTGTGAGGACATTTTGAGAAAGATCATGTCGGGTGTGATGCTCTGTCGTCAGTCGGCCATATGCTGTGATCTCATAATGGCTGCAAGACTATTGAATGAATTTAAAGGGTTTAAAATTACAAATTAAAATTGGGTTAGGGTTAGTATAATGCATGTATAAAGTAGGATGAGAGCCTGTGGAGTGAAGTGCGTAATAGAAAGAGACAAATAGTATTTTTGTGATTATAGTAAACAGCTCCAGGAAGATTTCCTTGAATCAAAATAAACAGTGTGTGTGTGTCATGACTTTTGTAACGCAGCTCAGCCACCGGTCGTTCCTTTCAGTCACGCTGTGGATTAGCAGAATGTCTGTGTGTTATCTCAAGACGACACACTGTTCAACATGCTGTGGAAATAGTGCAGGAACACGGTGAGATAATCAGAATCGTTCACAGCAGCAACCTGGATCCTCACGGTTTTCATACCTGCATCTCTACTACAGAATTCCTTCAAGAGGGTAGAGAGAGAGAGAGAAGGTTAATCTTAGAAACCAAAGACTAAGCAGCACATGTGGTGAACATCCATGGAGAGAGACAACACCTCTATTCACAGGCTCAGCACATGTTGTGTATGTGTCTTTATTTTTAAATCCCAGCTCCGGCCTCTGAGGACATGTACATACTGAAAATCAAAAACCATTCAGCTAAAATACACACTGTTAATGACAGATTATTCATTTTGATTATTATTATCGTATCCTCTATTGCGGTTTCCCTTTGTCACAATTTCTAAGCAAACTAAATAGCACAAAATCAAAAAGAACCTTCACAAATACAGAAAAAAGCTATAACTTAGAAACTGCTCTGGACAACTGGGGCGACAGAAATAATTAAAGATGTTTTTAGGTCAAGCTCCCCGGTCAGTTTGGTCTGTTTTTAAACTGTTTGACTCACTTCACACAAGAAATACCTAAAGTAGGCTAACATGGTTTCTATATAAATGTTTCTGTTATTTTATACATTATTTTTCTGATTATAGCAAAGTAAACAGAGATGTGACGAGTGTGTTGCTGTGACAACGTCAAAGTTTGATGCAGTTCAAGTCACAAAACCCCCCCCACAGATTCCACCAAATAACCCAGAGCACTGGACCCGAACACACTTTAATTGACTTCACCTGCGTGGTCGTGGGGTCGTAGTGCAGGAAGAGGATTCTGGTTTGTTTTGTCATTTCAAGATTTCAGCTTGAGCTCTGAGACATTTCCCTGTGTTTAATTTACAGATGAATCCAATAATTCACATGAATCTATGAAGAAAATAACCATTAGTGTCAGTTATTGTTAAAACACTGTCCATACAAAATGACTGAACTTTGCTCAGGAGCAAAGAAGATCGATCTTTTGCCTCCACTGCCACAGCAGATATTGATAACATGTCCCGTTACTCGATCAGATGCCCTTTGACCTCAGGCTCAGAATAATACGAGGATTATAACTCGTTTATCTTTTCCGTTTTGATTAAAAACACAAAAGTTGGAGGTTGACATCAAACATGCGCTGGAATTAAAAAGCACAATTACGTTTAGTTTGAATCAAAAGTACATGTGATTCTTTCTTTTATCTCTGCATGGTTTTACTGTTAGCTGCCAATCACCACGTTATTTATATATATATATATATATTTAATCCTACATTGACACATCTCCAGAGTTTGAGTGTGGTGAGATCTCACTTCCTATGAGCCACATCCTGACACCCTCATTATCTCCCACCGTGTGATTCCACTCTACACTGTATTCTCCTCTGGTTAGTTAGTGTTAATATAATAATGAAATAAGTCTAATGAATATAATTGTCAACAGCCTCTTTTCTTCACTACGGAAATGAGACGAAGGCGAGACGGAGACACTCAAATGAAATGTTCAATATAATATAAAAGACTAAAACAGACCAATAAAAATAATTGACTCAGACGATTGTCACAGTTCTAGAGACACTTGAACGAGATTTTAACACGTTATATCATCAGAGTCAGAATTCAAAAAATAAAAAAACGAAATCATGAAATTACGAGAATAGTCATAATTTAATGAGAAAATGATATTATTCATATTGTGGGGGAAAAAAATTACTTTAAAGAAAATGAGGTATACCTCAAGCTGACAGGGACATTTGACCCAGAGCTCAGACTAAATAAACAATACTAAGACGACACTGTTTCTCTTCTTCCTTTAATCTACTCTCCTTTATTTAACGTGATGGGACTTCACTTCCTGCTCTGCCACTGGGACACGCATGCACATTTGGCATCCCTCTGTTCTCTCTGAAAAATTTGGCTCACGTAAAGTCAACTGAGAAATAATTTATCGAGCTCTCGTTTTCGGCCTCGGAACATTTGATTTTTTTTTGGTCTCTTCTGGAAACAACAGAAGGTTTTTATGCAAATCTGCAGGAACGTGGTGAGAAAAATCTGTTTTACTTTCATAACCTCTCTCTGAGGTTCGATCCGTGACGCTCGGGGGGGTTTGGCTGGAGTCCACGGGACTTTTTCTGCATCTTCATCAAAAGAGGGCTCAGGGAAAAAAAGCAGTGATAATTAAAATCCCAGGCCTCATTGAGATGCAGCCCGGATAGCGTGCATTCTGTGACGTGGGTTTAAACCTGCATGAAGACTGGAACTTCCTCGTGCTACTGGAATTTAATCCTTGGTTTCTCTCAACTTTGAAGCTACAGGACATCTCGTCACCCACTGCTCTGAAATATCTTCAAATAAACAGCAGCAGAGCCTGAAGTGGACAAACAGTGAGGAGAGATTCTTTATTTTATGTCCTGTGTAATTTACTGAAATGACAGTCCAGTCTCGTACCGGAGGGTCGACTGCATCCCAGGATGAAGTGTACAATTAATGCCCAAGTACAGAGGCTGTATTTTTAAGATTCAATGGGATTTACTGGAGCTTTGAAAAAATGACAAAGGAAAAGTGTGTGATGATACAGTAAAACTAGTTCTAGGAGGTTAAAGTTCGGTTCAACAAAGACTAACTTTGTCTTAACGTTCACCAAGAAATCCCCCTCAACTCCCCCTCCTCTTCCAAACATGGAAGAGAACATGTGAAAACCTCAGTTGTCATAGAAACCCAAAAGGTTTAGTTTGTCAAGTCTGGGCCACTGTAGAGAGAACCTGCTCCTGATGTAAATATAAGGTATTTAAATATTAAGGGCTCATTCTAAGGTAAAGAAAACAACAATTCATACAATTCAGATGAAACACACGAGTGAAAACATCACAAGGATGAATTGATATTCTTCCTTCCACCTAAATCTGAACCTTTAAATTCTTCATAAATCTAATTAACGACGACCTGAGCTTGAAGCCATGACACCACGTTCGTCTAAACTTTGTTCCGGTCGATCCAGTAGATGAGACATTTCACGTGATATGAGAAAACGTTGACTTGCTGATGGAGCTATAAATCTGGGGATCAATAGGAAACATTCGATATAAACGTGCGTTAGCCTGAAGTATCTGTCCTACACGTGACAATACATCCATCGACCACTGGGATGTTCGAGACCTTCTATAGATCTGGAAGCACGACGAACATCAACAGGAAATATGATGCACACTGATAAAAGCCTGTTTCCCTCTAGTTTCTTATCTTGCACATGTTTACTGGAACATTTCTGTCATTATTGCTTTAATGGAGATGTTTTATTGATCATCTCTAAGAACCCGTCTCCACGTCCACTCTGCAGGACGTGTCGGGACGAGAGGACATTTCTGACGTTGTTGTCCTCTGAAGGTTTTCTCCTCTTAATCTCGCTGGCTGCTGATTTCCCTTCTATCAATATGGCTCAACATCTGCTCAGCTCCCTGGAGAAATTAACAGTGATTGATCTCATTTTTTATTTATTTTCTTTTTTTTTGGGGGGGGGGGGTTCTCAATTTTCCACAAGTAATGATCAAAATGCATTTTTCCCTCCAGTTTTCCCTGCAGGTGCGAGGTAACAACCGAGTGGCGTTTCATCCGGGAAATTAATTTTCAGGCAGACACAGCGGAGGACTTGCTTGTAATTGACCTTGTTGTTGTTGTTGCTTACTTCCAGGTATTATGGGAGGGGGGGGGCTGAAGTGACGCTATGCAGCTGGTCCCTTTTTCGAGGCGTTTTTAATGAAGGAGGCTTCTGCTATTTGCAGAGGATTCGTGAATTTGTGTTTCGGGCTCTTTTGATGTAAAACGATCTCTGGTTGAAACACGCACGCATCTCAGAGAAGAACACACGGTGCGCACATCCAGCTCCGACCTTTTCAGAAATCTCTCGTTTCATCAGCGTGTGATAATCGCTCTGTGTGGCCAAACGGTGCCGAACGTGAGACGCCACCATTCCCCTCTCTGATTGATGCGCAGATATGATTGATATGAAGTAGGCTAATCCTGGCTTGAAATTACCAGCGGTTCCGTGCGCTCATGCATAATGCATTATGCAAATGGAGTGGGGATATCAATATCTTAATCGTGTATGTATGTAAATAGTGTGAGACTGCCGGCTTCAAAGCAGATACCTTCAGATCGCTCGTCCCTGCCCCGGCACCTGTTGAGCTACTTTATCATTTTAGGACTTCAACTTTCTGCTTCTTTGATGAGTTTTGCTGACCCAGATACACAAGGTGAATTCAGAACTAACTGTTGATGCTTTTATATCGTTTTTTTGTTATTTTTGTGTTTCTTTCACTCATTTTTAATGTTTTGTGCTTTTAAATCTTGGGTTAGTGATCCTGGAAAAGCATAAGCAGGCTTTGAATTTATGAAACCGATGCATCCCACCCCCTCCTAGTGGCCTTCTCTTCAAGGCTACACCCCCAAAAACACATGAACGTGCACTGACTCGTGACTCAGTGACTCTGCTGCAGAGCTGTATATCTGCAGCGTGACAACAGATGGAAGGTGCATGCACACAAAGAAATGTATTGAGACTTTATTTATTTTTACAGTTTAAACCAGAAAAACCAATAATGTATTTGAATAAAAAGAAAACACAAATGGAACCAAATGTATAAAACTTGAAATAACAGTGAATCTTTAGGTTAAAATCTTAATCTGAAAATGTTACTATGAACTGCTGCTCTCAATTAAATGTTGTGGAGTAAAAAGTGCAGTGTTTTGTTTCTGTAGTAAAAGTACAAAATAAAAAAAGTTAAATTAAAAATAATCAGGCAAAGCAGAATTGTCAGCACTGGATCAAATGTTCTGAGTGACTTTAGTGTTCCTAACTTTACGTGAGCTGCTGTATCAGTGATGATCAGATGAATCTGCATAACAGAAGCTTTATCTCCGGCAGGAATGACCTTGTTGAGTTTCAGCATTGATCTGCACATCGACTCATCCACTCCGATAACTCTGAGACCCATTTATCACAGGTTTTATCCTGCTGCGGCCACATTTACCGACAGAAAATCAATCTATTCTAATGAGTTAATACACTGACGGGTCACGGTGGGAATACGTGAGCGTGAACGGCACCAGTCAAAAGCTCTGATTACAAAAGATGGAAATGTTCCGTAAGGGGGAAGGAGCCACGGGTGGAAACGGAAAAAGGTTGAATCAGAAAAAACGTGTGATTCAGTAAAAAAGCCCCAACTTTGATTATTCTTCATTCTTATTCTCAGTTGAAGAAAAATGTTGTAAAATTCAACATGTGTCGCTTGGCTCTCCGAGGAATCCACCTCGCTGCCCGGAATGAATTTTGGAATTTTTTGCTTTTCAAACCCTCAGGGGAGAGGAGTGGAAGTGCAGCAGTGGTGTGTGCACAGTAACCTGCCGTGCACACACACACACACACACACTACAAAGCTGTACGAACATACAAAGGCTGCACGTGTGTGTGTGTCTGTGTGTGTCTGAGGGATTTGTTTTGATCTGCATGCTGTTATTCAGCCTGAGCCCAGCGCACACACTCACCTTCAGAGAGCAAACGTTGCCGTAGGAGCTGAGTTGTTGCAAACAGAGAATTTCCCACCAGGCTCGTGTGTTGCGTCTGGTCGAACCACGCAGTCCCTTGATGGAGACAGGGGCAGGTGGGATTATGTGTGTGTGTGTGTGTGTGTGTGTGTGTGTGTTTAAGATAAACAGGAGAAGCAGGGGAAGGTTGTTTCTGTGTGTGTGTGTGGGCCTTGTGGATGTATCAGGTTTTGTCTGGATTAAGTAGTCTCTTAATTACATGGTCCGCTTGTTTTGTTTGTTTGTCGTAGCCTCATTAGCCGTTCGCTGGGGGGGGTGGGGGGGGATAAATAGCGAGCGGCAGAGTTGTGCTCAGCATCTTCGAAACAAAGCCGACGTAACAAAGTGTCATTTGCAATCACAGCTTACAGCGATCACACGGAGACAGAGTCAATACCTGCTAATGGACACAGGAAATCTGGAACCTGTCCCGGCGCCTGGGACGCGGCGCTCAGTCGCTCCGATGGCGACGCCGTTTATTCGTCTCATCAACGGTTTGATTGAAGCTCACGATGTCGGGTCTCGGTTCTTAAATTGATGCCGAGGTTTTGTTGAGCGGTGGAGTCGTCAGGATTTACTCTCATGGAGGAAACCATATTTAACTGTGTTTAGTAGAACTAAGGATCTACTTTCCTCAAAGGATTAGATCAACCAAATCCCAAAAATAGAGGTGATGAGTAATGCAGGTAGTTTTAGTTTTTTTTATCATAACAAGCCTTTATTTTGAAGGATTTATTGTTTAACACAGGCCCTAAATATGATGAAAAACCTTTTGCACGCCAAAAAAATATAATCATCATGTAATTTCAACACCTTGTTCATTGCAAAACTCGTCACAGGGAATTAGTCTAAATAGATTAAATACAAATATCCATCAATGCTGCTTGCACAATCATTTTTGTGATATCAGTCTAAGGACATGTACTAAAGGATTTAGTCCAAATCCATTTTTAGGTTTCTGCATTATGTGCATGGTACCAATCAGAGTGAAACCATCAGACGACCATCTCCCATTCTTTTTCAAAGCCATATGTGCCTGTTCCATTGCTTCTTTAATGGTAGAATTCCCAGAACGCTTCTCTGCAGAGGAAATGGTTTCACGTTCAGCTCGAGCAGATTGTGTTTGTGTGTGTGTGGGTGTATGTGTGTGTAACAAATGAAGTGTTTGTGCATTGTGCGCGTGCATATCTACATATTATTCCCTATATTAAGCAGCCGGTAAAAGTGAAATACTGCACCATTGATGTCTGACTCATCGATTCCCCTCCTCCAGGATCAATCTTTTTAAATCACATCACACAAACAAAAGAAATAAATGGATTGTGTCTAATCTGTTTGAACTAATGTTTTCCTTTCGTCCAGCTGGTCTCTGCAGTCACCTTTATGTCTTTTACCATCGAGGCTCCGATCACACAACAGTGAAGGTTCATCTCCATGTCAACAGCCCACAGTATGGAACATGCAGCTCCTATCAATACAAATGGAATCATTATTTCTGTCCCTTGACCTGCTGCAGCTGCAAAGGTCAAGAGGGAAAGAGAGAAATCTGTTAATTGGTTTATTCAGGGCGGCGGTGAAACTCAACCTCGTGGTTTCGAAGGTCCATGTAAACGGCTTCACCTCGGCAGAACCCCCACCCCCCACCCCCGGGCCTGTAAGTTCCTCCTACATGTAAACACAACCACGGTGATCAGCCTTCACCCTAAATTCTCATTATTCATCTCGTGTTCGGTGACTTATGAATAGCAAGAGGTGGAGATGTTCTGAAGCCAAGTGCGGTGGAGACGTGATCATCCACCCTGAACACACTCTCGGGTGATAATGGATGGGAGATGGGAGTTGGGAGATGGCGACCATTACGACCTTCCCTGTGCACTGGGAGCCTCGTGAAATCAAATTACAGCTCGAGAGGACGTTCATTTTCTCCACCTCCACATGTGCGGCGCCCGTCTCTCTGTCTCCTCGCCGCTCGCTGCTTCCTTCAGGCCGGTTTTTCTTCAGTTCTCTCTGGATCTTAATCTGAACCTTTTGAATCAGGAGGGGTTGAATATGCGTGAAGGCCTGTCGCTTTGCAATAAAAAAAACATGCCGTCCATCCATAATCTATACTGGTTATCCTTTGAGGGTCACAGCTGAGACCCGGCGAGAGGCGGATTACCACAGCTCTGACATGTGGAGACAAACAACCAGTCATAGCTACGATCAATTTAGTGTCTCCAGTTAACCCCCCCACCCCCCCCCCCCCCAGTCTGCATGGGTTTGGATTGTGACAGGAAGCTGAGAGAACATGCAAACAGGAAG
This sequence comes from Limanda limanda, assembly GCF_963576545.1. NCBI lineage: Eukaryota > Metazoa > Chordata > Actinopteri > Pleuronectiformes > Pleuronectidae > Limanda > Limanda limanda. The sequence goes on from NC_083644.1 coordinate 4,910,418, forward strand.
TTCCTGGTCAAGATCCAAACCAAGAACCTTTCTGCTTCGAGGAAATAGGTCTGAAATGTAGAATAAAATGCATATTCTTTATTAGAGACATTGTTTATTTATATGGATTTCCTGAAGTTTTCCAGGCAACTTTCAATATTATGACATTTGCAACATGCATGATCAATGAAGCAATGGGCCCATGGGCAGAGAACTGGAAAGACCCCAGTAGGAGCAGGACCCCCAGGCTGAGGTCATTCTTCATGTTTGTGTTCATTTTTCATGTTTGTGGTCTTTTTCTTTAGAAATTGATGAAAAAAATATCCAAATAAACTTATCCCAAGTAGTGCTGCCTATTTTTTGTGTGTCTGTTGTTGTTTTGTGTCTGTTGTGTTTGGTGTGTGTTTCTTTTTGTGGTTGTTTCCTGTGTTTTTTGCTTTGTGTCTCTTTTTTTTAATCTTGTTTCCATTTATGGTTGTGTTGTGTCTCTTTATGGACTTCTTCTCTCACGTCTCTGTTTAACATGCTTGATTATTGTATTCTCTTTTGTTGTTTTTGTGTGTCTATTTTTGTGTATCTTTGTGTGATGTGATTATATTTACAGTCACTTTATACAACACCCCCCTCTCTCTCTCTCTCTCTCTCTGGTGGGACGACTCAGAGGAGGTCAACCAGGTTCCAGTGGGGGTCCCAACCTCCTCCGTCCCTCCGGCTCTGTCCCTCTCTTCCACCTCCTTTTCATCCTTTTCATCCTTTCTCCTCTTTCTTCTGAGCCGTCCGTCTGACTCCTTTGTATAAAAAGGGACAAAACTGGAGGAGCGACCTCAGAGCCTGGCGATCCTCTGAGATCTCATGAATTCAAAACACTCATATCGCCTCCACCGCCTGAAAGTGCTTGGGAGTGCATTCAGCGAGTCCATAAGTCACAACATTGTCAGAGCGCCGACGGTGATGCATGAGGACGCCGCTCCTCACTTCATTCCGGAGCAGGTACCCTCCGTCAGATAAGCGCAACCTTAATTCCTTCCGCTGGCCTAATGTGTTTTTAATGCAGCCCTGTGACTTATGGTGCTGTCAGTGGCGCCCGGCCTCATCGGGACGCCGGGACGCTAGTGGGCGGCGGACAGGGACCCGGGAGAAGGTGGCAAAGATTAATCACAGTGGCAGCGGCATTACACATTTGATCAAATCCGTATTGACTGAGACCAGCGAGAGTCTGCGAGCGTCGCAGAATCCACGATGCTCGGGCTCGGGTGACGGAACAACACGGACTGACCTCTGAAACTATTTATGTCGTTGATACGGAACAGAGGCAGGAACAATTTCTCAATGTTGTGATGTTTTCGCCGCAGAGATTATTAATTGATTGTGTGTTTACAAGCTCTGCAGACTTATTGTGGAATCAGCACAACGGCGATACATCGTCCGACACGTGTCACTTCGGGATCAACAGACGCTTCATTTAAAACCAGTGGGAATGTGCACTGTGTGGCTCTGCCCTCTGAAACGTCCCCGGGGGAAATAAAGAGGACCGCAGTGTTACTCCCACTCCTCCACACATTCCACGTTTACACGTCGTATCTTACAAAAAAACAAGATTTATTTGTGTTCACTCAGATAACCGTGGTAGTCATCACAGGAAGTAGCACTCGGAAACACTGCAGCGATTTCTAAACCGCAGAGAGAGGAGCAGCATTTAAAGCAGGACTTTCTATACCAATTCTATACCGTCTATACCGTTACTATTTCTTACCTTTTTATTTTAATGAAACTACGCCGTCGACTTTTAGTGGCCGGAACCATTTTGTTTTCCAGTTATCTGTACATCATATCCAAAAAATAGCTGCAGGGAATTCATTCAAATCTATTAGAATCATTCATCTTGACTCACAAATGAACTGATTAAAATTTGGTGGTCAAAAGTCAAGGACACTGTGACTTTACAAATAATATTTATGATCTTGTGAACGTGAAGTCTCAGGAACAATGGAAGGGAATATCTTCAACTTTGGTACAAACTTTCATTTGGACTCAAAGAAAAACTGATTTGATTTTGGTGGTCTGGGATCAATGTTATGGAGACCTCGTGTTCTTACCTCTAAAGGTTTTGGGGCCAGAATTCTGTTTCTATGTCTAGTTTGACCAATCACGTTTGAGCAAGCGTTTGTTGATCGCAGAATCCTTTCACATTGACAATTCAATTAGACTCACAGATTTACAGATTGGATTTGGGTGGTCAAAGGTCAAAAGGTCACTGTGGCCTCGCCGCCACCATCACCTGTTGAACATCACATCTCAAGTCCTTTAGGGAATTTCTGAAAATGTTAACCGGTTTACATTTAACACTCAAAGATGAACCGATTAGATTTCAGGATCCGAAGGTCACAGTGATGTCATTTGAGTCGAACATGGACTGAAACTGGAACTCCAGTGTTTGGCTGAAGTGCAGAAGCTGTAGCGGGGGGGTGTAGAGAGTGATCTGCCCTGATGAGCTCTGTTTACAACCACAGAGATATTAATATCACAGCATTTTCTGTGTGTATTGAGGCAACGGAAATCTGGTGTACCACCCTGCTTGTTGCCTTGTCCCCCCCACGCATCCTTGACTAATCAGCAGGAAGATAACAGGGACAGCAGAGCACCCAGGGTCGATTTATGAAAAAAGGCATCTTCCACACACACACACACACACAAACGTTCAGCCCACAGGGGGACCAGGCTTTCTGTGGGGAAGCGAAACCACAGGCAGATAAAACCTCCACACAGGATAATGACATGCATGACTACTGGCAGCATGCACACGCCATGGATCCGTCCTGAAGGTGAGGACGTGTCCCGGGCGGAGATAAACAGAGAGGAGGCCGAGGCCGTGGAGATGTGGGGGTGCGTACGTCTGGGTAGAAACGAGGGTTTGCTCAGGGTGGGAGGTCCACTGCCGGCTAATTGTGTTTTCCCGCCTTGTTCCTGCCGGTAAATCGGCCCGGTGGTGTTTCCCCTGCCACTGAAAGGTCACAGGTGCTCAGGGAGAACAGGAACACACCAATGCATTCTGGATGAGATGTTAAAAAAAGTCTGCTTTCATTTCGTTTTTCATTTCCGGCAGCTTTCCGTACGCTGCATCTTTTATCTGAGTCAAAGCAGCAACACCAGCTTCAACAGCTCAGAGATATTCAACTTGAGAACATGTGCTGTTGAACTTTGACTCATTCAAAGGTTGAAGTGGCTTCATACATTTTAACACAACTGAGCAAACAGACGAGCAGACAGCAGAGACATTTGAATGAAGAATAACAAGAGGGTCGACATGTCTCCTGCATGTAGGCTGTGAACGCCACAAACAGACAAACTGCTTTACATTGTAATTATGCAATTTCATAATGACGAATGATTGGCTGATTCGAAATAAGCTGTAGATTGTGTCTCTAATCTTATTTACTGCAAAAGTTATATACTGTTTATCATGTAATCACTTTCTTGAACATTGAAGATGTTTGCAAGGGAATAATTCATGGATCTCGATTTAAAAAATATATATTTAAAACACTTAAACACACAAAAAACATGTGAATAAATGCAATTTTTTTGTTTTGTTTGGAAGTTTGGTTGAATTTAAACAGACTGTTGGTCCTTGGTGCAGATATGTTGAGTGCCACTCTAGTTTTAGGTCTTTAATGTGGTAATTAATTCAGTTTTAATTCATTTTTTGATGCTATAAAAACAGCACAGACTCCAAATGACGTCACCATTAAAAGATGGCCGCCCCCACATCTGGGATATCATGGTTTCCTTTCTTTGGAGGAAGTGGAGACCTGTCCTCCATCTTCATTTACAGTTTATTTACAATGACTTTGCAGAAATACTTTTTACAAAAAAAGACTTTAATTAGGTGTGTGCTGGGGGAACACACACACACACACACACACACACACTGCTCTCCCTGGTATCTCATGTCTTCTGACAGCTGTCGGTATCTTTTGCGTATCGGCTGAAATTTTGCGGATGTGCTTCTCCCGAGGCGACAACGAAGGGAAACGGGCGTAAACTGGAAACTCTGGTTGGAGCTTCGGAGTCGCAGCTGACGGACGCTCGTCCATATCTGTCTCTGCTCGTCATCGATTCCATCACACGCAGCTGTCAGAGGGAGTGACAGCTGCTGTGGTTAGATGAAGGCTGGTCAACGCCCTGAAATGAAATATTAATTCATAATCCTGCACTTATTCAGGGACTGCACTTTTTGCCTCTGTGCATGTGTTTGTGGTCGTTTCATTTGTGTTAGCTCATGTGTGGCCGCCGTGGTGTTGTTACTCGTAACAATTCTCATTCCTCTGAGCCGGTGTTGTACTCGGAGACTAAGCTGTGGACAAATAGCAGCATTATTTATCTCATTAGTGGTAAATATAACCCGTTGCACTGCCACATCTGCAGGTAACAACACTGATAATGGCTCCTCTGCATTGTCGAGTCCTTTTTCCTTTTCCGTGCTTTTCTTCTCCCGGCCTCATTGCTGTGTCGGGAGCCGTTTCTGTGAACAACAGGCACACAGTTTTATCTCCAGGCCATTTGGATTTTCACTCATTTTTTTTCCCAAACCTCATTTCATCCGTGCTGAATGGTGCTATCTTTGGCTGCAGGCTACGGGCTGTGCCTGCCTTCCCGAGCGGCGCCACAGCCGCCACATGGACACTGAATAACAATCATGTGTCGCTGTGATTGGACAGTTCATTACCACCTGACGTCACCGCTGTCGCCGTCCGTCAACCGGATTAAGATGGATACGTTTATTAAGTCTGGATCTGCGCTTCGTGCTCCATCTGCTGCGGAGATATGAATCTGAAAACAATTTAGTATTGATTTTTTGTGCCTATCGATTTCTCGCTCTCATGTGCCCGAGGCGAGTAAGAATTGTCCTGATTGGCTACATGGTCTCTGGCTGTGTTTATGTTCAATTAAAGCATGTGGGTCAGTGAATGCACCGCTCTCTAATCCTGCGAGCCGGGGGGGCGGACTGACACTGGAGCCCCTCCTGTGAAATGTGACTCTAGCAGAGTTCAGCCCTCATGCAAACCATCAGACACTGGTTCTGGAGACTGGGTCTGTTTGTTGATGGAACAGGAAACACACGGTTCATCACAATATACGGAAATGTGCCAGTAACAATCTTTAATATGTTCAACGAGACACGTCCACCAGAGCCCGTCCGTCCCCCTATAAAACCACATTAGTGGAGTTGGTATCCTCACGTCACTTAGTCTTTAAATCACTCTTTATATTGGGTCATTCAGCTTATTAAGTTATTAGGTGTTAAAACAAAGCTTAATGGTACTTTGTGTTTGTTTTTTCACCTTCATTAAATGTAGGAGACCCCTCTGTGTTAAATGGAACGCAACATATTGGGTTAGATGTCAAAAATAACAAGGAAACTAGAATTTCCGCCCTGTGGTTTCAGCCTACATACATTTTGTTAAACTAATATGAGGTCACAGAAACCTTTGACTACTGAAATCTTATAAATTTATCTTTGGAAATTTGACTTGAGATCAGCTGTTCAAGTGGACAAAACCATTTTTGGGACTCTCACCACGACCCCTGACCTTTCACCGATCAAATTTGACTCCGTTAATCTGTGAGTCCAAGTGAACATTTGTGCCAAGTTTGAACAGATTCTCGCGAAGAATTCACAAGACAAAAATAGGTTTTATGAAGTCACAGTGAACTTGAATCCAACTTTTAGTCCCACTGAGTGTTTGCGCCACATCTGAAGAAATTCCCTCAAGTTCTTTAAAAGATGTCTTGTTCACAACAAAGGGACGAACAGACGTGCAGACGGACGGACAACCTGAAAACAACATGCCACCTGCTACTGTTTCAGGCACTGAGGCATAAAAATGTTAATTTAACAGTTTTTAACTTACTTCTTGGGGTTTTGTGTGAATTAAAGCCGATGTGAACCGAACAAAAGGGTTAAACTGGAACAAGCCTGCTCTGAAATATAGATGTGAGAACACAGCACTGCTTCCATCTTCCTTTGGAGTCTGCCAGCGAGAAATTCCAACAAGCTCCCGTTTTCTTAAATCCCCTAATGTAGTCACGGTCGGACTTTCTCCAGACGGGCCAAAGTATTTCATGCAAACTAATGCAGTTTAGTTTGAAGTGAAATATCTTTGGCTTCATTTTGCTTCTCTCTCTCTCTCTCTCATCGCCGCTCTTCTTCCCTCGGTTTGTTTTCCTTCTTCGCAGCTCAAATCTTACACTCTGCACTCGCTGCTTTATCTCTGTCCCGGCTTCTCTCTCCCTCCACGTCTCAGTTTCCAAAAGGCTAATGCACTGAAGCAGATAATTACTCCCCCCCCCACCACCACCACCACCACCACCACCACATCCCCACTTCTTCCTAAACAGCGTCCCTCTCTTGCATGGACGTAGGAAGTGGAAAAAGACAAATTCCCATCCTCAGCGCAAGGTGATAAACGAGGACACATATGTGGCAAACAAGCTGTCGCCGTGACATTGCTGTGGGGCATTTCACCCCATTACCAAAATAGATCTTCTTCTTTTTTTTCCCCGTCTCTTGTTTTCCCATCAAATCACATCGCATCCTGCACTGTGGGTTCAAACGTCGTTCTTTTTAAACTCGGAGCGTCGCACAGACACTGGTAGCGTTGTTGTTTTGTGAGGAAGTCGGGGAAACGACTTCCTTTCCCCTGACGGCGACAGAAAGAAACGATTATAGCTGCAACGAGCTGAGGAGTGAAGTGAAGGTCGGAGGTGAAATAAAGTCACGATAAAGACCTGTTTTTTTCCATATTCACAGAGTTTTTCCCAAACTCTTAATAATCATGTAAATGTCTCTTCTCGTTTCTTCGCTTCCTGCAGATGATTGTTTACCTCTCAGCCCAAATTAATCTGTGGGGAGATATTGAACTAAATCCATTGTTTGCTGATGAAAAATGAATTTCCGTGACGTCCAGTTGACCTCTTTTTTCCTGAGAGCGGTCACGAGTGTGTGTCCTTTTTGTGTGACTAATAAAAAATGCCCCAAATTAATGTGACAAAGCGCTGCAGGTACAGACATGCATGTACATGTCATATCAATTCCGTGAGGCTTTATACTCCAGTAGAGATGAGTCACAGGTGTGTGTCGAGCCAGAGGAGGTTTTTCTTTTACAGTGACAAATGAGCAGGAGTCTAATTCTGTCTGTAAGTGTGTGTGTGTGTGTGTGTGTGTGTGGGTGTGTGTGTGTGTGTGTGTGTGTGTGTGTGTGTGTGTGTGCGTGCGTGCGTGCGTGCGTGCGTGCGTGCGTGCGTGCGTGCGTGCGTGCGTGCGTGTGTGTGTGTGTGTGTGTGTGTGTGTGTGTGTGTGTGAAGGATTGTGTTTGGAGAGTTTATTAAAGCCCTGATTGATTTGCACGTTTTAATTTTGTTTTTATCTGTGGCTGTTTTTGTTTCGAAGCCTCAGGCGCAGTTTGAACTTTAAGGTTGGGGGTTAATACAAAATATCTGTGGGGGGGAAATGTGACATGAACGACTGAGGCTTCATTTACATTAAAATGAATAATCAGGATACAGCAGGTGCATTTTAATAGGCCCATCCTGACTGAGGTCTAATTTATTATTATTTATGCTGCCTTCCAAAAGAGATTTGTGTCCGCTTCAAATGATGTAACAGTCACTAACCATTGTTGAAACTTCTTCCTCATGTCTTTTAGCCATGTCACATGAACTGATGTCTACGCTGCCCCCTAGGATTTCAAGTGGTACTACTGTTTTGTTTGTTAACTTTCAGGAGACGAGCAAAAGGCTGCGTCTGTTTCTGTACAAATATCGCAGCATAAATGGCGGAACGCTGCAGGATTTGACTCAGAAACCAAACTTGCACCACCCAGCAGTCAACCTGAGTGCACACACACAACCTCAACTGAGCCTGAGTGACAGTTCAGATAACCACAGTCTCCCTGCCGGCTGAGAACAGACACACAAACACACACCTACTGCCGAAGCTATGACGAGGTCTGGCTGCTCGTGAGAACAGTAAAAACTTTATGGATGTTTTGACATTACAAAGGGAGCAAAACAGATCGACCTTATCCGTTATTATGACGGTTTTCAAATGATTGTGTCTCATCATGAAACTGTGGAAGGACCATTAGACAATGTCAGGCCTCCAGAGTTTAATAGCAAACACGTATGTTATTAAAAAAATGTATATATTCAATATCCTTAAGTGTTTCTTTTGGCTACAGCAACCATGCACTTACCAGTGGATACTTCTCCAGTTCTCAAAGAGTTAAAACAAAATATAAAACATATCCATTGTAATAATGATAAGTTAATATCATTATGAGGCTCTTGTGGCTGAACGGGAACAAATACCTGCAGCCAAGCTCCAATCCAGTGGAAAGTCTGACACCAGGAAACTGGTGGTTGTTTTTCATACTGTTCAACAATCACATGTGTGTAAAGTGAAGGTGTCTAGTGTATGATTATAAATGTGTGCATCGTTGAGTGCAGACTTTGAAATGTGTCTTAGGGTAACGAGCGACATAGAGGAATAGCGTCCAGGCTGACAATCTGTGCAAGGTGACTTCCAAGAGGTGTGAGAGTGAGGAGTTCGATATCGTCAGCAGATACCATCTCAGACTTCACTGCTCTGGAGAAGCTTCTCACCTGCATGGCCCACAGCCCGGGGGCGGGGGGGAGAAGAGATAACTGGAGCGGTGTCGAGGTCCGGGGCTCTCAGGTCTGTGATCCCTGCAACTCAGCTGCAGGAGGACAGATGGAGAAGTGATTGTAGCAGGACAGGACTGAGAGGAGAGGAGGGGAAGGATGGAGTTCGGATCAATACTCAATGTTTACAATTATCATGACAGAAAGAAGAGCAGCATCGTGGTGGAGAAGTTAGCCCACTTCCCTCACAAGGTTCTGGGTCTAAATCTGGGTGTGGTTGAGGCCTTTCTAGATCGCCAGCAGAACAAGAATGTTCCGAGTTCGAATCCCGGTTTCAGCCTGAGGTAGTCACCTGGGACTGGCTCCTGCCCCCTCCTCTCAATGCTTCTTAAATGGATAAGCAGTATAGATAATGGATGGATGAATAACTGAGAGTGCATAATTTATTCAGGAGCCTCCATGCACATTTGTTTTTCTTCCTTTATTGAAACAGCAAATAGAACTTTCCTTTTTTCCGTTGTTTTAAAGTGATCGTCTCAAACATTTCAATAAGTGCACATCCAGCTCTGCGGCTGCTTTACATAACAAAAGAGTGACTCAACACACAGTTCATGACATTGTTTTACTTCTGCTGCTGCAAAGGCCCTTTGTGCAGGAAATGCAGCGGCAAGAGCAAGCTCGTGGAAATGAGCAGAAGAAAAGAGTCGGTAGTAAGCGTGCGATCAAAGACAAAGCAGATACTTGATATAAGAAGTAAGAGAGCGCCGCCCACGAGTGACAGGTGATCTCTGGGAAAACAGCAGCACTAAGTGTTTTCAACTAAAGACGACAAAAGAGACAGACACATGGTGAGAGGTTGTCGCTGTGGCTGAATGTTTCCACTGGTAATCAGACTGTTTTCATATCGCGCTTTTCTATTCGGAGGAAACTAAATTTACACGTTCACACGCTTATGATGCAGCGTCGTTAACGAGATAGTTAAGCATCAAACCTAATCAAGTAATACCGATATCAAAGGGTTTTATAATCCTGGAAAAGTTTACGATGCGTCCCTCCTCCTCCGATTGGCCCTCTCGTCAAAGCCCCGCCCCTAAATGACTGTACGCTGACTGAGAAACTATATAATTTCACAACTTCACAGTGAGTAAGTTGGTGTACGAAACTGAAGACAAAACAAAACATGTAAACAGAATGTCCTCAGCAGAAAGTATGCACTACATGTAATTATGTTTTGATTATTATTATATTTTTCTCCCTTCACTTTCTTACTCTGCTTGATTTGTGTGTGTTTCATGTAGTTTTCTGCTCTCGTGTGTAATTGCTCTTCTAAGTTCACTTCTTCATCCAATCTGTTAAGGTTGCCTCATTGATTTTTACAATTTAAGTTGTCTGCACTTTCTATATTGATCTATGTTTTTTACTTTTCTACATGGTTTGTGCGTATTGTTATTTTCGAGTCCAGGATCCCAGCAGCACTGGAGGCACATGTGTGTTTCTAATGGGATTCTCAAATAAACCTGAATGTTCCAGAAATCTACTTCCTGAACATTTCCTATCGTTAGCGTCGACTTCGGTGAGAACCTGCAGCTGTTTGGTTCATCAGGCGGCTCGATGGTTATTATTTGAACTGAAAGTTGTTGCATTTCACACTTTATATTCATACTTCACATCCTGTACGTCCCTAAGAGATGATATTTTAGGATGTTTAGAACATTAAAACGACTTTATTCTGCAGGAGCCTTTGGTCGTTTTATTGATGGAGCTGCTTGGTCTCCCCCCCCTCCTGCTCTTGGTTATATAAGCGTAGAGCTTATTTATTATTTAGTTGTAGTCAAAGTGAATAGTAATTAGCCATGACCCTGTTTGATGTTGCAACTGGGGCCTGTTAAATTGATGCTCTGGAATAACTCTGGGACCAAACTGAACTCAGTTCAAACCTGTTAATTTATTCATGTGGAGCCGATCAGCACTCACATCAAACTTTGCCTCTTTTCTCTTTCCTCAGTTCTTCAAGTGTGTTTGTGCCGGAAAAGATACGAGCGATAAGAGATGCTGAGATACGATCGGAATTATCCCCAGAACAAGATTACAACTTGTAATTTCTTAATTCACTCGGGATTATTAACAAAGCCCGGAGGTCGATCAGATACTGTTAAACAGACCAGAACTGAAAATGAGGCTGATAAGATTTTGCAGTGGCTGATTTAAAAAAAAAAAGAAGCCTGTAAATAGCCTCAGATTGTGTCTCATTATTTTTCCAGAACCACATTAGCTGTCACTTTCATCAGCAGCTGCAAGACTCCAGCAGCAAGTGGGAAAATGTTGTTGAAGGAGAAACTGAACATCACATTTTCTGCCTTTTGATGTGAAGATTCTCGGAGCCAGTTCTGATGGGTAATGATCTCATGTGGGTTCTTTTTTTTTGTTGTTGCATCGCTCGAGGTGTATATTTGCCGCAGTTTAATTATTTGCCGTAAAACACACACGAGGGTGGCGAAGGTTATGAAAAAGGCAATCAACAATGCCATACGAGTGCTCCCCAGCTATGGTGCTCCGGGGAATAATACATATTTATTTGAAATTATTCATGTTTATGAGCCACTAAGATTCTCGTGGCTTCCAGAGTGGAAGACGACACACGCTTTTTATGCATTTTAAAGCTCCGCTGTGGATACAAAATCCTACAGTTCAAGTATTAGCTGCCTGCCAGTGTTTAAATATTGGCAGAACCATTCAGACCGCAGGGGACTTGCTCGGAGACAAAGCACTTTCTAAGGACCGGCATTAATGAAATACTATCATCAAACTCGGCACAGTCCAAATACAACACGCACGATAAAGGCCTGTGGATTCCTGTTAGAACTGCAAAGCGACCGGTGCAGAGGTGAGTTTGTCGTCTAAAGTCAATAAGCGCTGATTAATTTCCCATTCATGCACAGGCACGTTCACATATGTTGCTTTTCCCACTTATCTCCACCCCCTCTCTCCGAATGATATCACCAGAGAAAGTACTGGGATAGTAGATGAATCTGCAAAAACCTCAGATTATGTTTTACATCAGCACTTTTTCCTGCAGAATTGCTGATTTAACAACAAATTCTTGCTCAGCAAAGTTTCTAGAGAGTTCCTCCTGGGGGGGGGGGGGGGGGGGGGGGCTGTTTTGATCCATAAGTTCAGACTTTTCACTGGAGTCTGGACTAAAATAGAGGATTTCTCTGTCTGGATCGAACTTAACCAGCTTCTGGTTGCAAATACTTTTTGGGATAATTCATACTTTAGGACAAATTTGCAGAAAGAAGAAGCAGCTTTAAACACTAGAAGAAGAAAAAGAAGAGGAAGCAGCTGCAGGAGTAATTAAAGTCTTCACCTTTGACGATGTAATGTCTGAACTACGAGGACGTTCATTTGGTTAATTGGAACGAGTTTGAAAAAGTTAGTGGTGCTCTATCGCAATGATATTACTATTGCAACTTTATCGACAGACTGATGCGGTTCAGGTATTTTCGTTAAACGTTAAAAAGGAAATACTTTGCAGAAAGGACAACACCTTCAACCAATCATTGTTGAGTATAGGTAGACGCAGCCCTCGTAGGAGATAACAACAGGACGTACGTATGTCATGTCGACAAACACTAATCAGATCAAATGTAAACATTGAAACAAGCACATGAAGCTGGTTTGGATCTCGCTCTCATGCAGACTTCCCACAATCTCCGAGCTCCACCCGCTCATTTCATCCAATCCCTCCCTGACTCTCTCGCCTTAAGCCAATCAAACTCGAAGTGCTCTCTCTCTCCTGTCGCTCAGCTGTCGGTTCAGCACCAGGATCAATGAGTGACCCACCTTGACCCCTGCACCCCCCACAGCAGCTCATCTCACTCGAACAGTCGGTCCAGAAGCCTTTGTGCCAACTTCCTGCTCCTCATCTCCAACATGAATTTGATATCTTTACTTTTTCCTCTCTTTCATTTCTCGTTAAGTCTTTTGACGAGTCAGAGAAACGCGTCACGAGTGCAGTTCACTCGGGTCACAGGCGTTATTGACTTGAGGATTAAGTCAGGTGCACTGACCACAGCACTTAACATGTAAAATTACTGATGACAGGGCATGAAATTTTAATTAGACTCTGCGACTTTATTTATTCATCGACGTATTTGACATGTTAATGGTTATTTATCGGTTTTTCAAGACCTCAGTAATTCCAACCCTGACCTCCGTGCACTGACCATGACTCCCAGCTCCAGACTGGGAGGGAGACTGGATGTGCACTCACATGGAAGCTTGATGTTCTGTGTGTTTATCCACTAGGTTTCTGACCATCCACTATACAAGTGTCACAACTTCCTGCATCGACACAGCCGGGGTCGTACATGTGTCCTGTGTGAAAGGTCGTCCCTGCCTCCTCCCTCCCGGTTTGTCCCCTTGACTCCCTGCTGTGTCACATTCGATTTGGTAACGTGCACTTTTGAGAGTGCACGGACCTCGGTGACACTCCCATGCGAACCACACAGGCTTTTCTGTCTTGACATTCTGTTGATCCTCACGACAAGAGATAGAACAACCAGGAGAATCTCCACAGGGAGGTCAAGGGTCAGGCTGGGCTGCGGAACACGACCCCGGAGCGAGTTCAGCTACTTGCTAAAGGGCACTTCAGTGAGGAGGATGCCCCCCCCCCCCTCAACAGACGACTGGGCCAAATGTCGGTCTGTTTCTGGAGTCGTCCTCATTTCCATATCCCGCCGACTGATAATGTTGCTGCTTCGAACGTCTGAAGTGAAGGTCAAACATTGAAGAACATTCATTTCCACTGGTCTTGGCGAGCGTTACATTAATACTAAATGTTTAATGGCTGCTACTGTAATTTAGCAGCGTTTCCGTGAAGCTCTGCTGTTTTTCCCAGATCATCACTTTACTTTCCGAGCGCCTTAAACTGAGAAGTATGGAAATGCTGCTCCTTCGTTTCCGCTAAACGTGAGATATGTTTATCGGACACTCTGTGATCCTTTTATAGATTTAGTGCACGTCTTTCGAAACCTCGCAGTTAAGTACAAAACAAACAAACAAAAGACGTGAGAAAGACATTTCAACTTTTTGAGGAGAGACTCTACGAGATGGGAAAAACTTGGAACAGGGAAAGTAACATGACCACAATCTCCTTCACCGCCATTTTTGTTGCGGTTCGAAACGTTCTCCACTCTGCGCTGCCCTCTAGTGGATTCACAACAATTGTTGAGAATGCGTGGGAGTATATGAGCATTGACTGTTACTCTATTTGAAAGGGACGTCTCTTTTCATACGTAATAAGGATCAATTCAGCCTTTTCACCGACATGCGCATCCCCTGTGCACGAGAATAATCACATGAATTGCTAATATGGAGCTAAATCTCAAAAAGTGGACAGAGATCAATTTAGTTTTTGAAAAGAACATGTATCAATAGCCTTTGAAGTATCTTTTAAAACTAAAATATTACTTTCTTGTAAAGTTTTTAATAAACGTTTGACAGTGTTGTTTTATTTTTGTTTGTAAATTCATTATTTTCCTCCGTTTCACTGATTATTTTCCGTCTGCTGCCGATAAATGTAAATTTGTCCAGGAAGGAGTATTATTATTTTTAAAAGCATGAAACTCGCTGTAACTTTTCTTATATTTTCTCAGGTTCTCTGCTTTTCTCATCAATTTCCCTCAAATCAAAACACTGACTGCCCCCACAAAGCGAGGAGCCCGAGCAGCACATGGGGGGGGGGGGCAGCTCCACCACGCCTCGCCGCCTCGCCGCAGAAACCGCATCATGTCATGCTTTTCATACTAATGAGAGACAATTAGTCCTGAGAAACACCGAGCCACTCCTCCGTGTGTCAAACACAACACTCTCTGTTTAATGCCGGCTCATTTGTTATGCACCCAGGGCTTATTACTGGATGGATGGCTCCGGTCATGATTGCTGACTCAGCACGCCGGTATGAGACTTTAATTGCAAAACAGTGTCTGCGGCGTGCGCCAGGCCGACCACGCACGTCTCCCCCGTGTACTATCAATACTGTTACATCACATCTATTAAGTGCGGCTTGGAAAAAAAAGAAGTGGAACTCGACTCAGTCAAGTGTTTCTTGTGATTCGTCCCGACAGGCGCGAGCGAGTTGTCAGGATTCTTTGAAACTTCGTTTGTCAAACTTTCCCTTGAAATGTAAAGCGGAGGCGTGAATAACAAGAATATTTTATTTGCTGCAGCGTCGTACGGTTAGTGTCATTACCGGAGCCAGGCTTTCTTATTTCCAGGGTTTTCTCATAAAACAAAAAAACATTTCTCTTGAGAAAAATATATGGGAAACCTTGGCTGACTTTAAAATCATATTTGTGCTTTTGTCCTTTGTTTACCTTCGTCATATTTCCCCCTAATTTGCCGTCGATACAAAAGAGCCACAGGAAACCAAGACCCCCGACTGGGAGCCCACTGGGAGCCCCCCGGGTTCTGAGCCTCCAGCAGCAGTCAACAGGAAATAAACTGGTGCAAAAATCAAATACACAACTTAAGGATCTGATGGTAATATGTTTTTTATTCATAAAGGGACAATACACATTAATCGACATTAGTATTTACATCCATCATGTAAATATGTCAGACTTAGGCTAAGTTTTGTTCTGACTTTATATAAAAGTTACTACCTGGATGCTAATTATATTGAAATCATAAGCAGTCAAATTAAAACAAAAACATTTTGGCCACTTGGGGGCGACAGATTAAATCATAACCACAAAACAGACGTTATCGCCTCATGATAATAAACATGGCTGCTCTGCGTTTGCTTATTTTCTCCTCCAACCAAAAAGTTTGGAGTAGGCAACTTGGGGGAACTAGCAGATCACTTCATTGAAGGAAAAGCCTAATTTAACGAAGGAATCATGAGCTATAATCGTCAATGTTGCAGATCTCAACACACTTTGAAACATATGGTCGATTTTGTATAAATAGCTCGGATGCAGCTCCTCAACATCGTCTCAGTCACAACACTCAATAACTGCAAAGATCCTTTAGGTGAAGATTTCTTTCTGAATTAATCCTCAATGTGTTGAGCCCTAAATCGATAATAACTCGTTGACCAGTCATTCGGAGAAGGTTTAAAAAATAAAGCTGTAAAGAAAAACCACCAACATCTGCTCAATGTCGAGGAGGTTGTGTTTTCGTTGGCATCGGGTTGGGTGTCCGTCGAGAGGATTACTCAGAAACTGCAGAATTGAATTCCATGATATTTCCTGGAGGGAACCAACAGGTTCTGATTCTGCTGGGAGAGTCGATATAACACTGACTGTGCTGTGCTCACCCACCACTGTATTTGAAATTCCACTTTTTGCTGATGATCACAGACTGGAGGCGTGAAATTTATCACATGCACCCCCCGCCTGTATCCGCCTCCTCACACACACACACACACACACACACACACACTCACACAAACACACACACAGCACATTTGCCTGTGTTCTGTTGCTATATGTTGTGATCATGAGAAAACTGCCAAATGTGATCAGTGTGACAAAGCTTTCTGTGGTACAGTATATTCAGCTCCGGAAGTCGTGCTCGCTGGTGACTAACCTGATTCCATCTGACAGCCTTCACATAATCTCCCCATCACACAACCCCCAATCCCCCCCCACCCACCCTCAAACACAAAAAAGGGGGATGCTGTGAAAGTGGAGACGGTGAATGAATTAGAAATGGTTTCCATTGCTGCTGCGGCACCGAGGAAGTCATAGTATGGATTTTTACTTTAACATTAAAAAGGAAACACATGATTAATGACATTATGCATCGTTGTGTGTTTGTTGTGTTGGCATTGGGATGATTAATGTTCCAATTTCAGAAGGAAACGTCTGAGTTGTTCCCTGTTTTGATTTGGCTTATCTCCGCTTACCTACCATTGGTGTTGTTTGAATGTTGGAGGCTGATTGGAGGTTTGGACTGTTTTGTTTCCAAGTAATTGTTTTTTCTTTGTTGTCCTGTTGCTGAAATGAACGAGCGATTCTCTTCTGACATTAAGGAAAAGCAACAAGTCCTCAAAATAACCCCCAAAAACATTGAGGTCCTCTATCCCTTTGTCCTGAACTAGAGTCGTGTTGCTTCACGTCTTCAGGGGATGAATTAAAACAAAGCTAAAAACTTCCAGGTGGGTATTTTACTCTGAAAAGACAGATTTAATGGAACATTACATTCATTTCTATTAAGTTTAAAGGAGATACTGAGGTTTCCTTGGAAGAGACAATGAGGCCGTTACCTCAATGGACCAAAGGTTGTTTTTCTCTGACTCAGCTTGACTGAGCAGCGCTGCCTCTGATTCATCTATTATTCAGAGCCTTCAAATCAAGAGCACAAAGAAGAATATTGAGTTTAATGGGCAGATTCTTGCGCGTGGATGAACGCAAACCGTGACCACGTCGTGTCCGTCCCGTCGGTCACTCGTTACCGTGACAGCCGAGCGAGCCGAGGGCAGAAGTGAAAAAAAGCCGAGCGATGGCGTCATCAGGGAGATAAACAGATGAGGAGAGCAAATGGAACCGAGAGCAGAACAAGCCCCATGGATTGTGTTTCATCATCCCTCATTAGCTCCTGCACCTTTACATCACACTCAGAACTTATCAGAGTCAGAAACAGTACGAGGAAATATGTAATTTTAATAGTTTTATTAAATCTTTGCAAACCACCCGTTCGATCTCTCTCTCTCGCCAGTGTCACCACACGTTATGGTTCTTTAGGAAGTGAGAGATATTTACAGATCAGTTTCCTGGGAGTGCACTTGTTGTTCTGCTTTTTCATTTTTTTTTTTTTTTAAGGTAATTCAATTTCTCTCTGCAAACCCTTTATCAACTGCTCTGGTATTTATCTGTCATTCTAATGAGGCTGCTGTTCCCCCTCCTCCTCCCTTTGGGTGTGTGAAAGAATTTAAATCTATCAGATTATGCAGAACTCCTGCACATGGAAAAACTAATGAAAACAAGGCAGTGGGAAATTAATTTGAATTGATCTGAAAGCAAAGTCTCTGAAGCAAGGAAGAAAAAAAACGTGTGTGTGGGGGGGGGGAGAAACACGACTGAGCCCTTTAGAAGATCCTTGAAACAGCTGTGTTTCTGCACAGGCTCTAAGTTTCCCCCAGCAGTGCTTTAAAAGCTCCACTTTGAATACTAATATCACATGTGCCCACTGTTCCCCCATTTACATTCCCCCTTCAGTGCTTTTTCCAAATCATTATCATTCTGATTAATAATTCTCCCTCTGCATGGCCTTTCCGCATAGGCTTATCATGAAAGTGTGGAGTAATATGCATAGATCCCATATTAGCCCTCTACAGGCCGGGCGGCGGGAGATCAGACCGGTATCAGAGGTGTCTTCTTCTCAGTAATTCTCCAACTTGTTATAAAGTCTCTCTGATCTCCTCAACCACCGCTGCTTTGAAAAGGGCGGCGTGAAAAAAAGATATGTTGCGTTCAGTGAAGAAGATAAAAGACATCAGGGCTCCCTTGATGATGGATTAGACACCTGGTGCATCGGTGGAGGGGTCAGATATCGGATTTCATCACGGTCTTCATCACTCCCACGGCTGCTGTCCACTGTAAATCCACACCCACACATTTTAATAATTGGAGGAACATTAGCTTTTTCGTGCTCGAGTGCGTAGCAGCTCATTTAGCTTTGTGTATTTTCACGTTTTGCATTTTAAATCCCCAAAAAACATATTCGGCGATCGTGTGATCACAAGGAAAACAATTCTCACTGCGGATATTTAAAAAGAAATCTCTTTCCACTGCCTATTTAATTTCTTGTAAAATCTTGCGTGTGAAGGGTCTGCAGAATCAAAACTTAAACCTCTCTCTCCACGCTACTACAGAAGGAAACCATTGGTCTCTAAATGATAAACAGGCGATGGTAACGACAGATGATTCCTCAGTTTTGGGTTCAGGTCCTGAGGAATCATTTCCCTTTTGAATCCCTAACACATTTCATTGTGTGATCACAGAGGCTGAAACCTTTCTCGTGACATGGGAAGGAAATGAGAGATATTTTAAAACGTTGAAAATCTTCAAAAAATTAAGAAATCTCTTTTTACTGCCAGTGTTGAGTCGTTGTTCCCACATTATCCCAGTGGAGCGTCAGTGACCGATTTCGAAGTATAAATTTGGCCGTTGAAGATTCTGCAGAAACATGAATTCTCTGTGCCCTTCTCATTCCACGCTCATGATTTTACTGATTATTTTAACAGTGACACATGATTGTGTAATAAATAAATAATTATCTGAGCTGTTCATTGTTTCCACCTTCACATCGGAATAGTAGAACAGTGTCGAACCGAAACCTTAAAAGGAAACAGGTTTGCTTCCCCCACAGGTCAAACCGGTCGATCTATTCTCCACCGCTCTGTGCACACGTGTGATTAAATTCACAGTTTCTCTCTGACTATGAGTAAAATGCTTCAGTGAATACAAATCAGAGCAAGTAGCCGAGATCTTCTCTTATGATATTGTGTTGACCACAATGTGTCTGCTGTCACTCGTCTTCTGTCACATATTCTCTACGACACGTAATTTATGTATTTATATAAAAAATCCAAATGACCCTGATTTGAATGTTTCTACGCTGATGATCCTGTTATTTACTACTAGAGTCCAACAGATTCTAGTTCTCACTTTGCCATTTATTAATACTGCCCTGTAAGGTTTCGTTCAATTTACCAGTAGCACAAGAAAAAACATTGTGTTCCCATGGTAACACAGGAAATCTACTCATGAGAACCATTCATAGACCAAATGTTGAGGTAATTAATTTAAAGGCAAGTAAATAGACCTAATAGAAATTAAATAATCTACCACTCAAAATCTAAAGTAAAACCTTAAGTAAAATGTAACCTGCAAATTGAATTATCATATAAATGGAATGGAGTGAAAGGAAATCACAGAACTGGAGTAAGTTCTTCTTGGCCTGTTGGATAATGACTAAACAAAATAAATCAACAACCGCTAAACAAGGCTCATTATCACAGTTAAAAAAAGAATCATTAATATTTTAAAAACAATTATTTTCATCTGACGACGACGAAATTAGGCCCTGAAGGCTCTGATTGGTTTATTGATCAACAGCAAATGAGGAAGAAGACGGATGAAAGAAACACAGCAGAAAAACAACATCAGTTTGTACAGTTCCTGTCAGAGACTACTTTCATATTTCAATACCTTTTACTTTTACTGCTCTTACAGATCATAAAAGTTGACCAAACCTGGTTCCATCCTAGATTTAGAGCAAATAGATAAGCACATTTATTACCGTGCACATTTCAAATATTAGACATGAGGAAGAAGGTATCACTAAATATATAATTTACATCAAACAACAGCATTGCAAATGTGATAAATACATAAAACAGACACACAAAAAAAGGAAACCAGTCATATCTGCATGACAACCATTTAAAATAAAAGAGAACGTGGAACGAAGAGCTGTGATTGGTCGGCAGCTCTCCGAGGGTTGAGGAGTTCAAAGAGGGAACCTGGTGCGGCTTTAAAAAAAAACAAATCAAAGATCAGAAAAGAATCCATCCTGCACCTCAGTGGTAACCAGCGAGGAGAGGCCTGTCCGGGGGAGATATGGTCTCTGCTCCCTGTGCAGGTTAAAGACTCTCGGCTGCAGAGGAGATAAGGTTGAGTGTCTGACACCGAACACACACACACACACAGCTGCAACAGGAGGGAACGGACTCACAATCACAGGCAGAATGCTACCATGACAACAGACACGTTTCATAATGATTAATATTAGACTTGTAGGGATAATTGTGGTGTTTGCACTGATTAAATCACTTGATTTGTTATCATGTGAGAGACTGATTACTTTCTTTCTTTCTTTCACAGGCACAAGAATTATTAATAATGAAATTAAAATGCAAACTAAATTCATTTAGTCCCAGAAAATAAAGAATTCGTAGCAAACTAGGTTCTTCTTCATTTAAATAAATAAAAACTAATTTACAAACTGAAAATCAGTGTGTATTCATTCATCCTGTTCTTTCACTCAATCAAAATACATCACTCTAGTAAAGGGGATTTTCATTTTCGCCAGAACAGTGAAAGTTTATTTAATTTCTTTCACCATTTTTGAGTTTTCACACACAAACGCACACAATCACACAATGTGAACTGGCGCTGAGTTCCTCTGTTCCTGACGGTTTCCTGTTTCATACTCGACTTCACTCTCGCTTGCAGGAGACATTTAACGGGGTCCTGCTCTGATCCGCCCCCTCCACGAAATATCATGGAATTCAATTCAGTAGTTTCTGAGTAATCCTCCCGACGGACACACAACCCGACGCCAACGAAAACCACAACCTCCTCGACATTTAACAACGCTCTGTGTGAAAGATGTGGATCTGCACCAAATCTTGGGATTAAGTTCTAAAACCATTGAAAATACATTTAACCTGTTGAATCTTTGTTGAATCTTTAATATCTCAGCTACACATGTGTAGTAGTTACAGGTTTGTAGTAAACAAAGTCACCGCATTTCTACTTGGATCTGCATCAAATAACACACTCGTAGATCCCACTCTCCTAAATATGCTGGATCCTTTTCATCAGAATACATGAATTATTCATTCTGGAAATCTGTGAAAATGTCAAAAACCCATTAAAATGTGATGGTTTCTTTCTTGTTCCAGGACCCATCTTTCCACCAAGTTTCAAGGAAATGTGTTCAGTAGTTTTTGTGTCGTCTTGTTCACAAACAAACAAACAAACAAACAAACAGGCACAACTTTAAAGAAAGTTAAACAGAAATCCTGGAATCAGCCATTTGTCCGGATCCATTCCACATTCACTGGTTCTTTCTGTTTTCTCGTGGAAATCCATTCGGTAGATTTTCATGAATCCTCCTGAGAATTAAAGAAAACAAAAACCTGCTCGGCAGAGATAACTAATAACTTACGTCAACACGTGTTTCCTCTTGAATGGCTCCACAGAATAATTAATTGTTAAGTGACCTGATGGCAGAACATCGAGGACCTTATAGAACTTCCTCTGAGCCACGTTCAGAGTATTAATTTTTTGTGCGTAATCTTTTTTCCCGTGCATTGAAATGTGTTTTCTAATTAATAAAGCGATTCGGCTCCAGGCTGAGCGAGGGCAGCTCGAGACGTTTCCTTAAATCTGCGTCCTCACAGGGAACCGTGGTGTTCAGGGGCCGTCGGTAATTTAACTTTATCTTAATTAAATCAACGGTATTACCGTCATTATGTCGACTTTAATTGCATGATAATATATCCACTGAGGGTTTTTTTTTTCCTGTCCTGTTTGTGTTTCTCTCATACGATCGACCTTGAGTCTGGAATCCCTGCGTGTCCTTCATTAGCAATTACCAGCTGCGCTCTTCTCCCGAGATGTATAGATGTCTGTTGCCTTTGTGGGCGTCATTGTCGTCCCCCCCCCCCCCGGCGCTGATGGTCGACCTACTCTGAGGGGGGGGGGGGGGACTATCAGAACCTCCTGAACCCCACAAATCCCCCGTGTGAGATAAAGGAGCTGAATGTATTAGCGCCTCCAGAATGTGTCGGAGCTCTCTGAGGGAGGACGACACCTGTCACTCAAACTGAGATCTGCCTGAGCGACTACCCCCCCCCCCATCGGGATTCGTTGTCACATATTTAACTTTATTCTCATAAAACTGGGAGAATGTTCCAGAGGACGACTCACGTTGGTTGTGAATCGTAGCCTGTAGCTCGAGCCTTTGTTTGAATAGAGCCGGTTATTAAATTACATTAAATTATTTGTTGTTGGATTAAACTGAGAATCAGTCAACACGAACAAGGTGCTCGGAGAATTTATGCTTCAAACAGACGCCGGTGTTTGTCAGACAAACACTCGCAGGATGTTTGTGTGTGTGCTGAGGTGTTCAGGGACATGTGTGTGTGTTGATGACTAACACATTGTTAGTTCAGTTTAAGCTTTAACAAATAACAACTACACATTTTATCCATACTCTAAGTAAAACACTTGTAAATCCAACAACAGAATGAATTATAACATCATTATAACAGTGGTATTCTCTCAATTCAAAACTAATGTGTTTTAATGAATGACTACACGTTTGTCTTTAGGAACTTTGTGTTTGACCTTATAAGTTTGAGAAAGAGTCAGTTCAGTTTCGACGCTCCAAAGATATACTTCAACTGTGTAAATCTTTTCATAGAAGGGAAATTGATGCATAGACTAATATTGTTATGAGGAAGAAATGCTACGACCGAC
Source organism: Limanda limanda (assembly GCF_963576545.1). Classification (NCBI taxonomy): domain Eukaryota; kingdom Metazoa; phylum Chordata; class Actinopteri; order Pleuronectiformes; family Pleuronectidae; genus Limanda; species Limanda limanda. The sequence goes on from NC_083644.1 coordinate 4,933,340, forward strand.
ACAGCACCATGAGTAACGTCACTTTATTCATCTGGTTTAGAATGTGGACGCACACATCTCAGTCACAGTTTAGTTTTGGGTTAAACATTTTTTAATCGAAGTTCTGCACCACTGCCGAACAACACTAGCGAGTATTCCCTGTCCTCTGTCTTGCAGGCGCACGGCTATTCATTTTTCACTGGAAGCAACTGACGCAGAACAACAAGATAACAATTACATGTTTGATCCAAAGGTATATTCAAATTAATCAATAGACTATGGTCATAAATAAATTGGTTTATACAGTAGTTTATATTGATAGATTAACTGTGAGATGAGTATTAAGAGACAAACAGGTTAACGTCCAGCATCGTCCCTGGTGAAATACTCTTTGTTAATTCACCTCTGGTTCTGATGCTTCCTCTGGGTTTGATTAATGATCCTGAACGAGACCCACTCGGCTGCACCAGGTTTTTTTTTAACTTTCATTCCATTGAGCAGAAGAACTTTTGTTCAATCCCCCCTGAATATTTTCCTCCTTGATACTTTCATATCTGGTTCAGTTCACATTCATAACAAGACTCTGAAAAACTCACTAATTGCTTTGAGGTGCTGTCAAACTAAAGTTTTTATTTACTTCCTCCTTCGGGTGCATGTTTTTACTGGAAGTGAAAAAATAAGACTCATTTATCAAGTTGCTGGAGAAATAAACTTATTTATTACAATGAGCAAGGACACTGCCCCCCCTACACACACACACACACACACACACACACACACACACACACACACACACACACACACACACTGTCCTGCTGCTGTTATTACTCACTACAGAATTCTACAGCTGAAAATGGTCCCTAACAAATACACAACACTGTTTAGGTCATTTAATCAAATTAGAGCCAGAGTCCAGATTTTTCATTCAATTATTTAGCCTCGACAAATTATCTCAAACAACTTGTGACTCAGACGTTTGTCCTCCTCACTCGTCTTCAGCCGTTTCACAATCCGCCCGCACTGCCGAGCATCGTAAGCCGGTGTTAACTCGGCGTTCACCTTCGCCGCGCTCGTTCCCACGTCGGGGTCACGTGCAGGTTATTCTGTTCCCAGCAGGCGGGAAGAACTGGGAGAAACACATCTGACACCGGAACGGCCAAACAGAAAAACAAGTCACAATCGCTGATGATGCAACAGTTACCATTCAGTGGAAATCTCTTTGTAAAGAGCAGTGGACGACGGGGGGTCCGACCAGTGGTCCGTGTGTGAGGCTGCTGCCACTGTTGCATTTCGGACAAAATTAAATTAAATATATACAAATATATTATATGCATGAAAAAACATTTTACTCTGTTTGTTTTTCTTCTTGTTGGCCTGGAAATGATGATTTAAGTCACTGAAATTTTACAAAGTTGAATGCAAAATAACTCATTTGGACACAGAACACAAAAATAAACAATAACCACATCGAGCTCTGGTTGAAAGGTAGAAATGATATCGGAGCCAAGGGATTGAAAAAGAAAACAATAACACCCGATGACCCTGAAAACATAGCGTATTGATCTTTGTTCCATGTGTGATGGATGGAGACAAAGCCGCTGAACCGTCGTGATGCAGGACCCACAATGCACCAGTGCAGGCTCCTCACCTTGGACAGCGACCACCACCCGCGGCTCCCCAGGAGAGGAGAGGGAGGGGTGTGGGGGGGCGTGTGAACCCACGGACCCGAACACAGCCGGTGAACCGGGAACAGAAGAGAGGAGTCCAAGGTGAGATCATGAGTTCTGCTCTCACTGGAGTTTCGTGCCTCACGGCTCCGACCCTGACTCCAGATCACCTCGGTGGTCCCGGACCCCCCGGACCCCCCCCGGCCTCCACGTGACCCACCAACCTGCTTCGAGGACGTGTTCACAAACTACTAATTGTTCCTCATCTTCTCTTTTCTGACAAAGCATCAGTTGAAAGGGATTTCTGTTCATCTTGAGCCAAGGAGAGTAAAATCAGACAGTTAATTACGGCTCTTTCATCTGTGTCCATGACACCGGCCTGTTGGCAGGAAGTCAAACTGCTTTTTGTTTGTTTTCCTCTTTTCCACTTTGATATCTGCTTCGTTTCAAACCCACAACAAGACACCGAAACTCGGTAATTGCTTCGGTGAATTGTCAAGCTGACGAAAGTTTTTTTTATTTGTTTTTCGCGCCTTCGGGTTCTTAGTTATCAAACATTTAAGAATTAAATCGAGGAAATGATCTTAATTTTAAAGTGAAAAACAAGATGCTGAGGACCGGCCAATCAGAAACAATCACTTATACCTCACATCCTGCTCCTTTGTTCTTTTTGAGCTTTTCTGCTAAATAATCGGAGTTAAACTTTAGAAACTTGAAATTAAATGGATCCAGACAAATGATCTCTGTCTTTAACATTTTAGATTCTTGTTGATGTCAAGATGTGAGAAAAGAGGATATTAAAAAGACAAGATGGAGACAAAAGAGAGAAAAGAGGGAGTTGAAAAGACCAGAGTTTGAAAAAACTTTACTAGCTGAAGAAAGAGAAGAAGTAATTTAGGCTCGGTAAATGCATATTGGTATTTTTTTGTTTATCCTAATTCATTCAAATCTATGTTCCACAAAATGCAAAGGACCGAGTGACCTTTCCCAAAGCCTTTTTAGTTTGAGTCTGATGGTGTTTGCTGTGATTCTCTTTTTTTTCAATCAACAGTTTTGTTTGTGAGTGTTTGTGTGTGTGTGTGTGTGTGTGTGTGTTTGTGTGTGTGTGTGTGTGTGTGTTTGTGTCGGTGAGCAAAACAATGGTGTCAGTGACGCACAAATCCACTTGTTTGCTGGTGCAACTCCAGTCTGGACGACATCCAGTAAACATGTCCGATGTGTGAAAAATCTGCCTTTGCTCTTTCTTCTACCACAGAGTCTCTCTCTCTCTCCCACACACACACACACACACACACACACACACACACACACACACACACACACACACACCAGCTCAAACTCCCTCTCAGTGAGGAGATTGTCTGGATTTTGCTTATTTCATGGATTAGTTACAGGAGGGGCTTTTAAAATTGTATCCGAGTGAATGTTTTCGGGGGGGAACCTCTGTGCAACCTTGACGCTTCCCCACTGTCTGCCAGACTTAGGCTCATCTTCTCTGTAATAAAGCCAGACACAAAAGAGAATCCCGGCTCCTGCCCTGTACGCCCTGAATGCTGTGCTTCCTTTCTTTGTGCACAACAGAGTCTATTGGCTGTGCTGCTCGGGAGGTTCACTCCAGTAAAACGTGTAATTTGATCCTGAGGAGACTCTGAAAGGGACAGAAGATACAGTGCACGCAGAGAGGGAATGAATTATTACCCAGTTTGGAAGCGATAATGAAAAGGAAATCCAGCAAATATCATGAAATCACAGACATAATTAATCTTAAATACCTCTCACACAATCGGGATAACACTTTCTTTGAGTTGTGACCAGATACAAAGGTTTGAATCCACAGCTTGTCAGACATTTACGATGGAGAGAAATAGTTTGTAAATTACGAAAAAGATCATCGCTCATATGAGTCAGAATTTGTCATATTCGCCCATTTTCTAATATAAGTTATTTCCTGTCATGTACGTTTTATCTGGCACTCTGAAAGGAAAGGAAATCATTTTGTGATTTTAAAAGCTCATCAAAATAAACTGCTAACACTGCTATAAATATTATATGTTATATTCAGTATAATGGCTCATCAAAAATAGACGCACCAGGCTCTGCTGTGAATGAATGCAAGTTGTGCATCAAGTTGAAAGTTAATGACAGATCGGGATCACTGGTCCGAGCGGAGCTGACAGGAACAGGAGTGTGAGTGCTTCCAGGCACCGAGACGAACCTGTGCTGTGCAGGCCTCTTTCATCCACCTTGTCTGATCTCATTGTGCAGCTTAATAAAGCAGGTTGCATTAGTGCCGGGGCGGGGATGTAAACACAGACGATTACACGGTCCTGAACTCGCCGGGGAGATAAAGAGGTATTTGACGACCAGGGTCTCCATGAGTGTAAAGTCTCGTGTTCATGTCTTCACAGCGTTAACACGACACTCCACCGCTGTTGGTTCTTCTCTGTGGTGGAGTCGCAGCAGAAACTACACAACTTCAGTCATCGTCTGCATGGATTTCACATTTTTATAAAGTCCAGGACCGTTTTACCAGGTATGGTGGACATGGGCCTAATGGTAGGGTTGCCATGGTAGTCCTGGTAACCTGTGTGTGTTGTACAGACACGTACTAATCACATTACTCTATCAGCAGTAGCTTCCATGTTCATCATGGAGTCAGATCACCAGAAGGAGTCGTATCACGTGATGAAGATTTGGTGTTTAAGGATGATAAAAACATTATGGATGTTTTGAAGGTAAACTGACAGGTAGGACAACGTGTCAGCGGTGCAGAACAAACAGATCTATAATGAAGCAACAGCCCACAACACTAAGTTGGAAAACCTTTATCATAAAGTCTTATATATAATATATGATGCGCTTAATCATCTATTTGTCATAATCAGTTGAAGATTTCATTAAAAAAAGTTATAAATCTCTTTTAGTTGGTTAACAACTTGGCTCTAATAAGTCACTTTATCTATTTCACCCCCCAAAAAATCTGTCTCTGTGAATCTGACCGTGTGGCTGAATAAAGCAGCTTCTTCATGTGTACTGATGTAATGTACCACAGGCTGCATTTCCTCATCCAGTTTATCTCTTGGGAATCAAACCCCCTGCTTGTGTAATACACATCAAAAGGTTACTGTGTTGTCGGGATCTAGTAACATCAAAACTGGATGTGTCCCTTACCTTTAATGAACGGGTCCGAGCCTCGGGGCGCTCTGTTAAAAGTCTCACTTCAAAGTGTCACGGCCCTTTTATGGAAAACAGCCTCCGACTCAGCCCAGCACTTCACTCTTCAGTTAGAGTCCAGGGCCTCGAGATACTGTGGGAGGAAGTGGAGAGGAGTCTCTGGTTTTCACTGAGAAACACAAAACATGACATATTTCAAAAGTCCACTATCAAATGGGCAATTTTTAAATTGAGAGAAACGGACAATAATTAAATTTCCACCTTGTTTACTGAACATTTGAGTTTCTGAGCTCCGTCCACATCCTGCACCAGATGATTACCAGAAGTTGTGGAAATCTTCTCAGACTCTGCACGACTCACAGGATGAAAATGACTCAAATCCACGCAGGTCTTCTTTTTTTTATTATTCAAATCAGCCTCTGCTTTTAGACCTGACAGAGACTAACACCTGTGAACAGCTGCACAGTGGGAATGAATCCCATATTCAAAACAGTCGCGTCTCATGACAATGTGGTTGTGAGTTCTGGCTGCACCGGTGAAGCCGTTGATCTCGTGCTCGTCCACGTTTTCGTGCCTCAGCCTCGGGCGGCTGTCTCCATGGCAGTGCTTCCTCTCCCCTGAGGATTTTCTGCAGGGCTGTTTTCTTTTTTTCTATTCACCGTGAAAACAACAGAGAGGTTTTTTCTCTTTCTCTCTCGTCTTTTTTTACCTGGGATGAGTCTGGCTCTGGATTCCGCTGCCAGTCGGTCCCGGGTGATTATTCTCCAGCGCTCTGGCAGCCTGTTGTCCACAACACAAGGGCTTTTTTCTGATGGACTTGGCCCCACAGTTGGTTCCATTCAACCTGAAGACAGGGGGGGGGGCTTCAGGGGACTTTGGAGGCCCCAGTCAAATTAGAGCTGGGAGACCCTGCACGATTAGGGTTGCAACTCTCAGCTCTGGGGCCCAGGCAGTTTTGCCCACCCTGTTGCAACGCCCCTGCCTAAAAGAACTATATGGAATTATTTTTGTGGTTTGTTGAGTCTTGTTTTCTTTCTCATTGTTTAGTGTCTCATATACTGATACCTCAGATACCACAATATGCGTAAATAATAAACCTCTGAGTATAAATGGAGTCTGTCTGTTTAGCAGCTGCTCTTACGAAACAACTTCAAACTTAGTCTCTGAATTATGAGGACCGGATAAAGTGCAGTGTAAGTTATTTAGATGGAAACATGGCTTTTAAGAGTTGTCTGCCGCTCACACACGCACAACACAGCAGGAGGTTCAGACGAGTTCGCATCAGCAACAAATCCTCTGCATGATTCAGACGAGAGGTGGAGCGGCAGACAAAGACAGAAGGCCATGAATTAAACTTCAATAACTGCTCATATTTCTAGTTGTTTTATTAAAAGTACTGGAAAACAGTCAGAGATGTTCAAAACTGTGAACTCCACCGTGGATCATAGGAAAGTCTTACCCCCAAAACAGTGATGGGGCGAAATTCCGCAGTCAGACTCTGGCTCCTATAGTTTGATTAACCGGTAAATACCTGGAGGTCCTAAAGAGGTTTTATGGATTCTTGGATTCCCCATTAGGACCTGACCGCCGGAGAATCCATGTTGGGCGATAACCCGAGCGACTGTTTTAATTCCTGGTTGACAGTGAAGGATACACACAGTAACTCTGCCTGATCAGAATTCATCACAGGGCCCAGGGCTGCGTAATCATTCAGCTGTGGACCCAGAAGGTTCAGGGTCGGACTCCCGGGTCCTTTCACGGTCGCTGACCTCAGCAAGGACGTTGCACTTCAGCTCGGAGAGGATCACGAGGCTGGTGATGATGAACTTTGACCGCTCTGCCTCCGCAGCCACTTGTTTAGAGTTTATATCAATTAGGAGCAGTGACTTCTTAACGCTCGACTTGCTGCACATTAGAACGTGTTAGTGCAGCTGAGTGGATTTTGAATCAGTGCCATTATACTCCCGTACGACTGGAAGCAGTTTAAAAAGGTCTGTGGACAAACGGTGGGGGAAGGTTTCATTTGAACACGTTTGGATAATTACTTAGATGTTATTTCATTATAATTCTACATTTCTTCATTAAAATGTCCAAAAACAAACATATACTTTGTTTACTTTTTTGTTCAAACAGATTAATCCCCAGTTTAATTCAAGGTAACAGGACGTTTAGCCTTTTAAATTGCGTCATGTCCACTTTACACATAGATTATTATTTTTTGGCTAGTTAGCTCTTTTTTCCCTCCATTGTTTGCGTCAGTCACTGGTTATGGATCATGATTTGTTGGTCGTTGTTTTGATTGAGCGACCCCTAGTGGCCGAAGTTACATATTGTACATTTTTACTTTTTTTGGCCTCAATTTATGGTGCAAACTTTGTAATTCATGAATAAGGAAAATACAAAATATTGCTTATAGTTTCTAAAAAAGACGTCATTCACTATGGTTGTTTGCCCTTTTGCATTTATACCATGCATGGGTCTTGGAGTGCACTTTCTGAAATGTCAAGCTGGCTCCATGACCATGAGTATGAACTCTTCCTCCCTTACTTTCTTCCTCTGTCTCTCTCTCCCTCTCTCTCAGCGACTGGTGCTTCCTGCATTAAGGTCACATGTTGGTAAGATTAAAAACGGTCTCTGTTCATATCCATCCTAGTTTAATGTAACACGTGCACAAATTAGATGAGAGCTCGAGATAATTATTTTAATTACATTAACAATGGCTCTGTTTTTCAATGTTTTCTACTGAGCATGAATATATTTATATATAAATCTGTGCAGTCTATGTGAAATACATTGAGAAGAGCAATGAATATGGAGTTTGTGTGGAAAAAGGTGGACTAGAGCAATATTTTTTAGTATGTTATGATTTATTTTGCTTTAGTTTTTACAGCATTGACCAAACAGACAATAATAATAATAATCCACACATTTAAATCTCATCACTTGCCGGCGCCATCACCTCATTGAAAAATAGTTTGTCACTGAAGCGCAATGCATTCTGGGATAAACTGGACCGGGGAGGATCCACCCGTTTGAGACCTTTGTTTCTCGGGGATTGAAAGGACCCAGTTTTCAAATGCAGCCGTCAAAAGGAAGCGGCCCCTGATTTGAGACACAGCTTGAACCTCCCATGAGCCTTTGCTCTCATGCTGTCCACCACCTCGTTATAATATTGTTGATTGATTATAAAGTTTTCATGATCATTCTCTTTCCCGCACCGGGCATGGGAATCATTCTGCAGAGGCAGGGACATATAGATCAGGGGTGTGTGTGTGGGGGGGTTCCCTGGGGATTTACACCCACAGTGTATTTCAGAAGCGGGGGTGAGCAGAGGTAGAGTGTGTGATAGCTGAAGCTGAGCAGAAAGCATGGCTGTGGGGGAAGCTGGGGGCGCTGATAGGCACCGGGAGGTCAGGAGGAAGACTGGAGTTGGGGGGGGGGGTTGAGGATGGAACTGGGTATTTATGGTAGAGCACCGGTCTCTATACCCGCAATTACACACACATGACGGACACAAAAAGAGAGATGTAGACGGGGGGGGGGTGTCCAGATATAGGTTTGTGATTTGTGGATGAAATGAAATTAGTGACATCACTGGAAATAACGGGATTTGTTTGAATATCACATTCGAATGTTGACTGAGCAAATTGAGGTTGAGTTTTGAAATCAGCGTTAATCATTCTCTCAGCTATTTGTTCTGTGTCTGTTCCTCACAATGTCTCACAGGCTGCGTCCAGATTCTCAACACTGAGCAGCTGGGTGAGATTTTCAAAAAAAGCTAATTTTCATAATTACGAGTAAAAATGTAAAAGAAGGTGTGTTTGTGTCTGATTGGTTCAAATGGGAGCCAATGGGATTTTAGGGAGTTCACTGTTACTGGGGTGTCACAGGGTTTCCATAAGCCATGACGGGTCTGGTCACCTGTGTTTGTGTGTTTCAGCTGAATGTGTGTGTCTGTGTGTGTGTGTGTGTGTGTGTGTGTGTGTGTGTGTGTGTGTGTGTGTGTGTGTGTGTGTGTGTGTAGTAAAGCTCTGACACATCCCACCCACACACTCTCTCCTCCCTCTCTCCCTCAGCTTGGCAGTAATCGCTGGTTAGAGGCTCAGCTCGTCTCGCTGAGTTTAACCAAGGTTTTTTCTCCTGATGCTGAAAACGTGTCTCATCTGAGCCGTCAGCAAAAAACACCGACTGATGCCCGGCCACATGGACACACAATGTTCCCGCTGAGCCTGTGTACGCTTCTGGGTTTGTTGTTGTCGTGCAGGTCCTGTTGTTTTTTGGGGGCTTCTGCACGTTGAGGCGTTCCAGCAGCGTAAGAAATCATTGGGGTTCTGCGTGGGATCGTCACAGCATCACTCCAACACCACATGGATGTTCTGTGCAGCGTTCTGACGGACGGATGCATGTTTTCTGCTGAGATCTTTCTTGCTCTTGATGGCGACTCGTCCTTGAAATGTTTTGTACGCTCCAAACCTCAGCTTGTGTAACAGATAACACCAAAGAAACGGCTCAGGAGCTTCGAGCCTCGCCACGCTCGTTAATATACCACAGTCAGACGTCAGTTAGCTCGTTAGCATGCAACCATTTATTCAGATAATCAGTTTTACAAAATATTCAACCTGATATTTCAATAATAACATGTAAATCAAATCCACTTTGCACAAGTGTACACCTTCCAGGCACAGGTTATTAGCTATCTAATAAACAACATCCGTTACATCGTTAATTATGACTAAGACATATATTTGAGACAGATTAACCATGAACATTATTATAACTAGTTATTAATAAACCAATTTTAGTTCTTCTGTTTAATAGAATCACAAATGCAAGACTTCTCTGCATTGATTATGCTGTGAAAGAAAAGTTTTAATATCGGTAAATGTTAATAATGAAATCTCCATGATTACATGGGTCAGAACGGTTGATTTTAATGGGCAATCTAATAAAAACACTTGGGCTCCAGTGTGTTGGTCATTGATACCAATTTTTAGTGCCAAATTTTATTGTACAAATTCCAACTACAAGTTCCTTATCTCGCCATGTTAAAGAAAGTAGAAAAGAAATCGGTTGAGTGGTTTCTGAGGAGACCTGCTCACATTTGAGTAACAGTAACAACACAAGTCCCAGAGGAGTCGAGGATTGATCTGCGCTTCACATATCCTCCATCTTCTTCAACATCTCTGAGGATCGATGAGAACACAGTGTTGAATCTGCTGAGTATTGGAGGATCTGCTGGATGTTTCACAACAGGGCGACTCAGACCAGGACGGCAGCGATGGAGCGATGATTGCTCAGTTTACGTTCAGACCACATCTCCCAGAGGTCGGAAACCCCCGAGAGATCCGCGGGCCTCTAATGCCCATTAAGTCTTTTATTAAAGTGTGAGGAACAACTGCACCAGGACCCAGGAGACTCTTTGTTCGGGCGACTGAAAGACATTGCTCCCTCATGCTCTAATAAAGGACTTTTAACTCCTATCAGAACGGCTCAGCCCCCCCCGGGGATCGCTGACCTGAACACAGGCTGAGCACTGACTGTTTTACGTCTTACTCTTAAAACCGATTACACTTTGGACGAGCACCTGATTGTGTGGAGCTTATCTTTCTCTCTTTAAAACCCTGTGTCGTGCTCTCACTCACAGCGCAGCTCTGGAGGAAGCAGCGTCACACGGTCCAACACAGACTGTTTTGGTAAAAATCAGGACAAAACGATAGAATAATAATGTAATTTCCATCAATACCAATATAACAAATGTTTAATATATATGTAAATATATTCCTTAACCATTGTGCAAGGACAGTGAGGAGGTACAACACATATCGATATTGTCTCGAGCATGTTTGGCCTCATCCACCAGCCCTTGGTTAAAATTTTTTTTAAATATGAGATGCGTTATGACATTTCAGGGCCGGGTCTAGACAGGCATGTATGAGGGGGCAGCCACAAATCTTGAGGGGGCATTGTGCTTTATTATATTATTATTATTATAAATTGGGATTTAGTTTGAGGGGGCACAACATTTATTTGAGGGGGCCAGGCCCCCTCTTGCCCCTGCCTAGACCCGGCCCTGTGACATTTGCAGAATGAATTAGCAAATTTGACATTTGGGAGAAATGCTCATTTACGCGTTGATGAGATAGATGAGATAATTGTTGCTTCTCTTATTTTTGTACGGTGAACGTGAAGCTAATACAAAAAGCTTGTTAGTTTTATTGACTGGAAAAAAGGGAGGAAAAAATGCCTGTAGAAGAATAACAAGATCCAACTAAAAAAAACATGGTCAGAAGTCAATGGTGCAGAGTTTTACTGTTATTTTATAGTCATGATTATCAAGATATTGATATATACACAGGTAGAAGCACGTGGTCGACTTGCATCCTGCACTTTGAGCTCGAGCTGGTTTGATCGGAGAGAAGTGGAAAAATCCTCCAATGTGCAAGTGTCCCTGGTTTTTAACATTGATGGAAGGTGTATTACAGGTTTTAGCAGTAAAACACACACCAGTTGATTAAATTAACAGACTAAGCAGAAATCCTTTCATCACATTAGTATGTTAACAATCAGAGGTCAACATATTGTTTTGCCTAAATCAGCCTCACAGCCACCATTGAGACCATTGTTTTCCTTTTTTAAAATCAGGATTGATCATCTTTCTCTCTCGCGGCCTAATTAAATCACAAATCACCTCATTTTATCCTCTATTCTCTCTCTTTAGCGGTAACATTCTAAATGAAACTGCAGATCTTCGAGCGTCTTTACACTGCACTCCCCGCGATATCGAGAGCCATCATTTTCTCAGCGTGTACAAACAACACCTGCTCGGAGACATCTCGACCCGGCTCCCTCCAGCTGCTTATCTGTGTGGTCGTGACGGCTCATTGGCTTTATGATGATTACGTTAACTGAGATAACCTTTTCCTGCTTTTCACAGATGTCAGTAATTTGGGGAAGAAGGAGGGTGGAGGGATCAGTTTTGTCACTTCCGCTAATTTCAGGTATTAGTCAGGTCCCTTCAGTCTCCATCCTCATCAGGAATCAATGTGTGCAGATGAAGTTTCCTCTTTTCCACGTTGTTCTGTGTTTGAAGGTGAGACGACGACAACGTGAAGTAGAACAGAGCAGATACGGTGAGTTCTCCGTCTAGACCATGTCTCTGAATCATAAATACATATACTGCACTCTGCATTTTAATGGAGCTTCACGTTCAACACGATTTACCTCATCTAATATCTCTTTTTGCCATTTCCTCTCCTCCACTGTATTTTCCCCCTGAACGCTACAAATGGCGTACGTTTGCTTCCTAATGACCTTTTCCTCTCATGCATGTTTTATGCAATGTTCTCATTCACGTTTGAAAAGAGGCTAATTCACTGCATAAATATTTGATATGGACCTTTTATATTCCCACCTGCCGCATTTCAATTAACTGCTAAACGTATCTTTGGGCTCCAAACTCACAGCCTCCGTGGAACCTGTCCCCCTCATTACCTTTATGTGTGTTATTCTTCAATAAAAACACGCAACACAAAGCATTAGGAAGATTGCATTTGTCAATGATTAACCTGTGAAAGCCTCCTGGAGCCGGTGACCACGTTTCACTGTGGCTGTGGAGAGTATCTGACGAGGCTGAGACAAGTGGTCCCAGTTTCACGTGTCGCTTCGCGTCTCTCGGTAACGCCGGCGTCGGTTTGACTGTACGACCGAAGAGACGCCGGAGGCCACAGCGCCTCATCGATCACCCCCCCGAGGACTCAGACACAGATTGCTGCAAATCGGCCGGGCAGGGTGGCGATCAATGCAAAGCAAAATTAACCCAAGGACAAAATTGACAAAGATGAAACAACGGGTGCAAAATTGGATCATGAATTCCAATTATGATAAATAGCACAGCTCAGGGCGCCAAAAAAAAGCCTTGTTTGTTGGCAGCGGGTTGGTTGAAGGACGCCGAGCGGAACCGTTCTGCCTGAGTTGATACGGAACACGAAGAGGTCCGACGGCCAATGAGAAGCAAATTCATGTTCACCTTGTAAACCGTGGTTTTGTTTCTCAGACTCTGACGCTGCAGGACATCATACTTAATGAAATAAAATGAAATAGGCTCACAGAGGAAAAGCACAAAGTGTCGTCGACAAGCAGAACCAAAATGAGTTTGTGTGATCGTCTGTCAGGGGGAAGGTTCCGGCACTTGCTGATTAAATTCTATGAAAAGACTGAATGCTGCAGATATTGGAGGTTTTTGATCAGTCTAGACAAATGTAGACATATATTATCATGGGATAAAGAACTTTCAGGGTTTCTGTAACAAATGAGAAAGTAAACAGTACAAGTGTCGATAATATTGAAAGGTAGAAAAGAACATTTCTATACATGGAATGAAGGAAATACAAGAACTCACAGAACAGCGACATAACTGAAAAATGTTTTTATCTGAACATGAGAAAATGAAACATTACTCTAATCTAACAACAGTCATTAGTCATTAATGCAATAAAAATGTCATCCTTGAAATGATGTCTATTTGCGACTAATTTGCAAAGATACAAATGTATTATAGGACGTGTAATTGCAACCAGATACATTTATTCACATATAATGAGGACAGGTTGATAATTTATGCATTTGCAGATATGTTGAAACTGAGGTGAGGTATTTGCTTCCTGTCCGACTCGGTGCTGGAGCCCGGAGCGCCGGCCTCTGTCTCTCCGGTCGTTTCCTTTCACTCGCCCCGAGCGCCGCCCTGCGACTCCGCTGCCACTAATAAAAGCAGAGCTCGTAACTTCTGTGACTTTTTTCATGGCTGCACAAGTTATGAGTGTTGGTTCGGGAGCAAAAGGTGGAGGTGGCTTTTTACAAAGGCCACAAAACCTCTTACCGAGGCGGCGGAGACAAATGTTTTGCCGATATGGGAGCCGGTTGTTTTCTTATGACCACGAGCCAGGGTGTTGTTTTTTTCTCTGACATTAAAAGGCTGCAGTTTATTGTATTTGGTTTGAAAATGGGATTATGTGCACTTTGAATTCAGCTTTCTCCCACAGTTTATTCATAAGGTCTGATTATAATTAAAAAGAGCCTGTATCCGTTTAACCCCCCCAGACGTGCAGAGAGCCAGCGAGCGAACAGGAAGTGCTGACGGGTCTCTCAAACCGGAACAGACCCGAGCCGTCCTCCCGGCCTGTGACAAGCCGGTGAACCTGGACCCGTTGAACTGATTCTTTACCGAGTTCTGCCGCGCTCTCGTCTCAGGGAGTGTGTTGATGTGACTGTGTCATGATAATGAAGTTAGGGCCACAGAAGCCTGTCTCTGTGACTGAGTGATCGCCTGAGGGCTCCTGCCACCAACCCTCATTCATCACAGCGATGATAGTTTCCACTCTCCCCTTCTTTCTCGCTCTCCATCTGTTTCCCTCTCCTCTCTCTCTCTCTCTCTCTCTTTCCCCATTCCCAGTCCTCGCATTTGCATTTGTACCCTTTCAGACGTTCATTAACACTTGATGAATGCTGCGGCGCAGAAAGGTTTTCCTTAAAGTCGTTTTCGTCTGCGAGTCATGAATATTTCCTGCTCCCTCCACTCAACCCACATCACGACGCTCCTTCCCCGGCTCGGCTGAACCTCGGCGTCTAATGCAGGTCATCTGTCAGACGCCCACTCCTTATTATCTGTTACCTGGCTGGATGTGACACAGTCCTGGGCACCCGCACCTCCTCTCCCCACCCCCACCCCCCCAGGAACCCTTGAGCCATTACACATGGGCAGAACACAGCAGATTGTTGTGGACTGATATCACATCGCTGTAACGTCTCTGCCCATCGCTCGTTCGCCCCAAACGGGAGCGAGGACGGAGGAGTGGATGGCAATCTGATCCCACCGGCGTCAGGAGGTAGATTGCGTTTTATCGGTGTATCATAAACGATGTTTGCCTGCACTCACACGCCGGAGATCACGCACACTCAGTATTTGCACGTCGGCGTCAACGGGAAGCAGATGGACGATTTGCCGTCGGTTTCTTGGTTGCAGTAAATTCTAAGAACAAAGAACATCAACTGAGATCAATGATTTCATAGCTTGGCCATAGCTTGTACTGTAAAGATGGACGACTTCACAGCCCCTTAAAGTGGAGCACAATCATCTGGATCGCCCCCTGGTGGCTGGCTCTAGTATTCACGGATAGATCTATTTAAATAAAACTAAAACAAGATATTAAATGAGGACACTAAAACTTAAAGTTGAAGATAAACGACCACAAAGACACAAAGTGACTCCAAACAGGTACAACACAAAGGCAATCCACAAAGCAACGCAAAACAAAGCAACACAAATTATCTCCGTTTACCGACATGAATCTAATTCACCGAATCAGACATCTGACCATTAATACTGTTCACTTTACCATTTCCATAATTCAGGGCCTTAAATGCATTTAAACAATGTGCCGCCCCCATGTGGCCGCCTTCTATTCAACATTTCTAAACCTACCCCTCCCCCCTGCCCTCATTTCATCTCTGCTGCTCTTTCAATCACTTCTGTCATTTCTTTCCCTTTCTGCCTCTTACCGCTCCTTCTCCTCATCCCGCTCTGCTCGTGCACTCTGCAGCAGCAGCAGCAGCCATTAGTCTGGAGTAACGTCTCTCATGCATTAACCATCGGCCCATATTGGTTCCCATTACATCTGCAATTTCTCAGAGAGGAGGAGCCGAGGTGTTGGAAGACAGACGATATGTTGCCCGATGCTTCCACAACAAGAAGGAGAAACCGTCTCGTGCTTGTTAACATCCAGCTCAGCCCACACCTCGGAGAAAAGTTAGCGCTTCACAACAGGAGCTTTCATATCGGCCGAGACACGGGAACGAGATGAAACGCTCACTTCTGTCGGGCTAACGATTCGTGGGCTAATTGTGATTGGTTGATTTGCTGCGCCGCTGCCAGATGGAATACTGATTGAGGGGCCGGGGCTTTTTGATGATGCAAACATGAATGCAAAACACATCTAAAGTGATTTATTTACAGATGATAAAAAGGTTTGCATGTCTCACTTTGTATGAATACATTTGAATTTCAGTCATATCTGTGGTATTGGAGTTTATTGCTTAGCTTTAGGTGTTGAAAGACTGAATCTCTAAATATTATCTGGAAATCAAGGTGAGCTACTTGTCCACAAATTTGAACTGGGGCAAATAAAAAAATGATCTGAGATTTTCCAGACGTATCAAACCCAACATGATATACACAACCTGGAATATGAGCTTATGTGATAAATCCTGAGGAACAGGAACAACAGACGGAATGAATATTCAACTCTCTCTCTCATTCTGTTTTTTTCTTTGTAGCATCTGACATCTGATCGTTGCAGCTGCATCCTGCTCATTACTTTTGCAGCAGATTTCAATTAACCTGCAATAAAGTGTAAATGTGACACGGTTGTTTTGAAATTAAATCCACGCTAGTGCCTGTTTCAACCAAAGTGGAACATTGTCATTACTCATTTCGATTATTTGTTCAAACAGCAGCTCCGTCACATTCGGAGCCGGTGTTTTCTCTCAGGTTCATTGATCGGATTCAACTGAACATCTGTGTCCGTACAGGTTGTTTCAAACAGAATTAGAATCCTGATTTGATGATCTTCCTCAGCCGGTGTCTGTCACGTGCAGGAGCGAGTGAAGAGCCAGATGCACATGAGTCACAAGGACGGATCAGACAAAGTGTTTAATTGTGACTGAGCAAAGGAAACTCACTGAGGCAAAAAATAATGGAGAACAAACATGAGTTATTCAAACACACAAGGAACAATCATGATGACAACCGGAGGAACACCAACAGACAAAGTGAGGAGACAAACCGGCAGAGAGCGATTAAAGACACAAGGTAACGAGACACCGGTGAAACTAATGAGGCCGGGGCAGGTCATCAACAAGGAGGGAAACCAGACAGACACAGGAAGTGAGGTGCAGTGAAATGAGGCATACGGGTGGGTAAGAAAATAAAACAGGAAGTAAGGGAATGTGCAAGAACAGAACTCAGGGAGCAACAAACACAAGAAAAGGAAAACAACAAGTTAAGAGTAGAGATACTTTACCACAGACGTGATCTATATTTGAATATCCAGATTGCAAATTTTAATACCAAGTGTCGCAAAATGATAAAATTATCTTGATTTATTGATCGTACATCGTACAGACGGCAAAATGATCGTACAAATACAATAGTTATCGTACATCTGATGTCGTGTTCAACAACCTTTTACTGCCTCAAGTGGATATTTCCAGTTTGAACAACCCGGTTATGATTAAAACAAAAGCTGAAAGAGCACATTTTGTTTGCACTGTCAATATTGAGTTTTCTCTTCCAGTCACAGAGGAGAAGCTGCATCAACAGCTTTCATGTATTATTCAGGTTCTGTGACAAAAGGTTTCTTTACACCAAAGAAGCATAAAAAGCCCAAAAAGGCTCAAACTGAAGGTTTTGTTTCTGTGAACCAGTTTGTCAATCCACCCAGACACTGCTTCCTTTTAACTCCTCTGCTTCTGAAGTTGCTGCTCAAACTAAAATACTTTTATACAGAACTTCCTAAGCCTTTCTATAAATGTACTTATTTAAAACTTACTAACAAATGAAAATGGTATTAGCTTTTATAACTTTGTTATTGACAGGTCAGGCGCCATGTCTGTTAATCATGTGAAAGATATTTGATTCTCTCCCAATAATTAAACTGCAGATAAAATAAAATCTGGTTTAAATTGGAGACTGTTTGTTGATTGTAGTTCTCAAATAAAAGCATGATTTTCTGTTTCAACACTAAGAACAGTTATCGTGGATCATATAATACATTATAAAGCTATTTGTAGTTTTCTTCTTCTGTGAACATGTGAGAATGAACCTTACTTTGATGACCAACCTAGATACCTCCCAGCACAAATATAAAATGCTTGAAATTTAATTTATTGAATGTATTTCACAATAAATAAATATCCACCTACAGTACACAAATATTCAGGTGTACTTTTTTATCAAGAGCTAAAGAATGTGATGAATTGACAGATGCAGTGGAAGCAGCCGCTGAAAAGTCATGGTGAAAATTCTGAGGATTATTATTGCGTTACTTTGCAAAACCTTATGTAATTCTCTGAAAATAAAATCCACCGTGACCCTCACAGCGCTCCGTCTAAATGGGATTTCCCAACTCTGGCCCTTTGTAGGTTTTCATGTTTAAAAAACTATTTATGATAAACCAACCAAACAACCACAATAAACACGTCCTGCAGGATAAACATAGAGTCGTCATGAGGGGAATGTGCATGCTTTGACCTGGATGCGGCGGCAGTGGAGGCGTCGCACTTACAGGATTTTCCTGCTGTGACCGCCTCAGTTAACACGTTGGATTGAGCCCAGACCCCCCCCCCCCCCCCCCCCCCCCCGCCTGCAGCCAGAGAAACACAAACTCACCGGGAGGCGCCAGCGTTGTAACAGCTTTGTCAGTCCCTGGTCATCTGAGTTCCTGCCTCATCCAAACATTTTGCATTTCCCATCCCTTGGCCGCACTCGCTGTGTGGAACCGAGGGGAGATACGGAGGCTGATGTCTCTATTCTGAGCTCTTGGTGCGCTGCCATCCTCACAAGGAGAATGTTTGTTTTCCTCCGCTCTACTAAAACAGTCTCTTTGAATCCCCGCAGGACTCAGAGGCTTTCCACTCTTCCAGCCTTGATATTGATGCAATTTGATGTTCACATCTGTGTATCTGTAAGGCATTTTATTCTCTGGCTGGTTTCTTCAAGCACAATATATATATATATATATATATACTTGGGTTCCCCTGCTGGAGAGATGATATAATTGGCCCTGAATACAGTTCTTCTTGTACCTTTTCTGCTGCAGCCCGTCAGGCCTCATTAGTGGAGGCTAACAGAAAGCTTTCTCTGCGTCTGGGTTTCTCAGCCGCACGTTTCCTGTCCTTCAGCGTTTGAAGTCAAGATCGAGTTTCTGTTTCGACGAGAACATAAAACCGACTCATACACACACACACAAATCAACAAAGTCAGAATCGCTGTCATCCTGCTAACAAATGGAGAAAGAAGAAGCATTGATCGGCAGCGTGTAGGATCGATAATATGGTTTGGATTCGTGCACATTCAAAGTGTGTTTGCATTGAGCTGATATCTGTGTCTCTTCCACACAAATATGTCTATTTCTATAACAGTTGTGAGGCCTGAGCTCCAGAATATTTCTATTTGTATTCTTAATTGTTTTAAAGTGCCATTTACACCCAAATATGTTGTATGCACAAGTTTAGCAGCTCATTCCTTATATATAAGTAATAAATCATGATTTTGACATTGTATATAATAAGGACTGGGCTTTATAAGCTGTGTGAAAATCCAAACAGATTTTCATTGTGGAAACTCACATGCATTTCCTGCTGACGATTCAGTTTGAAAGCTGAGCTGCTGGAACACTTTGCTGAATCCAGCTGAAAACCCCAGAGGCTTCCCTCAGACACATATCAAATATAAAACATAAAATACAACGACAGCAGGTGGAGTACAAAGATGAAGGATGATCGCAGCGATGTCTTGAAGGAGCCGAATGTTTTGATCTTTGAATGGTCAGTTGTGGACCGATGTCCAAGGATTGCTAAAATGTTTGGAGCTATTATTTTAGTAACGTGTGTGGAGACGCAGAAGAAAAGTAATCAAAATGGCCGCCTCGCCTGCCTCATTGTGGATATGGACAAATCTGAAAATCATATTCTCAGATGTTGTGTAAAACAAGTTGTGACGCCGTCTGAAATGTTTCTGCTGACTTGTCTTTTCAAATTCATAGATTTTTCTACTCAAATCTGAATAAGCACATATTTCTGAATACACATGAGCAGATTCCTGCATTTTCAAATCTCAGCATTTACCGATTCTCTTTCACATTTGAAAATCCGCTTAACACGGATTGTCAGGAAAAAGTTTCCGTCATGTTCTGCATCGTTTTATTGCATCACTTCCGATTTTATTGACTTTGAGCAATATTGGCATTCCTTCAAAATGTGTTAGAGTTACACACTCTTTTATACAAATGTATTAAATTTGAAAAATGTGTTTAATTAAAATATTCCATATTGTAATGTAATGTATTGTTTTATATCTATTTATATATTCAAAACCATGTCTCATTAAAACCTGAGGTAACACACATCAGTCCTCATATATTTACATTTTCTTTAAAACATGTGGTCATGTAAGTGAAAGTTGGGAAACACAAGACACTGTCAAGGTGCAACCGTGACGCTCTACAGGCATATTTAATTAGCAGATGAGCATCAAGGCCTCTAATGAAAATGAAAGAGCCCCTCAAGTGTTTATAGTCAAATTAAATCTCATCCCAACAATTCGCTCTTGTTCCGTCTCCGTGTTTTGAGAAAAGAGGAGCGAAGCTGATTAAAGACTCAAAGAATATGTCTGGCTTGATGACAATGGAGCTCATCTAATCTAAAACTAATCCCTTTTATTCTCTATCCTCCGGAGACCCCCCCCACACTGCTTCACTGACCCATCATCCCCTCTTCCTCCCCTCCCTCCCCCTCCTCTCCATCTCAGCCTCCCGCTTACCTCCTTCAGTCTTAATGCCAATTCCCAGAGGCCTGACAGTGCATATAACCCACGACGGCTTGATAAGCCCCTGATAAGCAGAATGTCTCCTCTCCCCAAAGACCCGGGGGGGGGGGGGGGCTTGAGCTCCTCTCGCTGCCCTCGGTTTGAGGTGCAGGTTCCTTCCCGGCGGAGGAGCCGGGTCCAAAGCTCTCATCCGGTGACCCGTCCTGGAGAGCCGCTCGGAGCTGACGGGATCAAACGCAGAGGCATCGAGCTCAGGGAACAGAAAGATCTGTGCATGTTCAGACTGAGGAGGAGGGATGAGGCTCAGCAGCTTTTCATGTAGCTGGCTCTCTCTCTCTCTCTCTCTCTCTCTCTCTCTCTCTCTCTCTCTCTCTCTCTGTACATGTCCAGTCGGATGTGTTGCTGCCTACTAATGTGCTCGAGCTCTCTGCGGCTCTGTGTTTTTTCCTCTGCTGACATTCCCTGGCAGAGGTGTGAAGTGTGGACCACAGGATGTTTGGAGAGATTATGTAAACAGAGGTGCGCGTGTTGCCCAACAAGGAAGCCCAGCTGATCACGTGACCCGTGCTGGTTCCCACAGGAGGGAGAATCACACCAGTTTGACAAAGGCGGTGTGAAAACTCAGCGAGGTGGAAGCCAATGCAACATGTTTTATTTCTCTAGTTTTGAGGGAATGTCGTGCACCAGCCTTTCAACCAAACTCATTTATTCCGGTTTTAAAACCAAAACATTTTGCGTTTTAGTGAGGAAGACATGAATATCTAGAACAAATTTCACAAAAAAATCCAATAGTTGTTGTGTCTTTCGCACTGAAGTAACAATGGATAAAGGTCATTGTGGTTTATCTTCCAGGGACCATGAATATCTAAAGCATGAATGTCTAAATCTAATTTGAGGAAAATCTCTGAGTCTTGTGGCTCTAAAGTCAAAGTCAAAATGTTTGCTATTTATCTTTCAGGGACCAAATTTCTTGATAATCCATCCAATATTTGTTGAGATATTCAGCTTTGATTAACATGGAGGAACAACCAATCAACAACCAACACTGGCCTCCTGTATGTCAGCCCATTAGTGGGGTTAAATACCAACGACAGCAGATAACGACCATAAACCTCGTCCTAAAAAAATGCAACAAAGTGCAAAACACCTTTTGATAAAAAACATTTTCCACCGAAGTGTTGACAGTGAGTTTGAGAACTGTCCCGAGTCACTGAAGCATTTGTTTGTCTGAGCGAGACGTTGCTGTGGAGTTTTGCAAATGTCACTTTTCAACAGTCACACAACATTTCTTTTATCTCTGTCGCACTGGAGGAGAAGAAGAAGAAGTGTCAGGGGCTCATGTCTGAAAAATCCCTGCACATAATAAACCTGCAAACATGTCGACTCAAGCTTGTTACTGCAGAAACTCGTCTGTGCTGAGCTGTGTCTCCTCATTAGGAGAGACCGGTGTCAAAGACCAAACATCCACACATGTTCCTCATCCACCTGGGTTTGAGTGAGGGAACTCTGGCTAGAACATGCTTTTATTTTGTTGAATTTGGGAGAACGGACCCTCAAACCATTAACAGTGTTAATTGTTTTATACGAATCAATGACCAGTTTTGCTTTCGTGCTTTTGCCTTCTAGGTTTTCATTAAGGTTTCATTGCAATCCAACCAATACATTTCCAGATATTTACCTCAGAATCATTAGCTGAAGGTGGTGCTAGAGAGGAAGGGTCTGGAAATCCCCTCGAAACCACACGATGCTGCAACATGACAATCCATTTTGTAGATGTTGGAATATCACACCACGTAATTGAGGCGTCATGTGTTGTAGTAAACTGATTCTGCATGTGAACAGGAGAATTTGTTTTTTGGGGTCTGGTAGACTTCAGGTTTTGGTTTCTGCTCTAACCAGACAGGTTCGAGCAGCAGGCTTTGGTCTCCTCGCCAAATGACAGCCAATGGGCTCCAAGATTAAACATCTAGTCCTAGAGTGGTCTCCCAATACATGTCAGAGTTGACCATGCACCATCTACATTTTGCATTATCTTTATTGAAAAAAAACGTGATTCCAGCCAGACTCGATGCACGATGCTCTCATGCCGAGGTCTTCCGTGTCTCTGCAGACGAGCCGGCTGAGGCATTAAGGAGACGCGGTCTGGCAGAGACTCGATTCGACCCAACGCCACTGATCACCAGCAGCGTGAAGAGCAGATAACAAGTGACAACACGAGTCTCCCAGATAACCCAGTCTGGGTTTAGGGTGACAGTAACAGAGACTCGCTTCAAGTTTGAAGACAAACAACGTTAAAGGTCAGAAAATAAAATGCCAGTGTTGACAGTTATTTATGGACAGAAGAAAACACAACTGGATACACACAGAGAAATAATAGTCACGGTTTCAAACTATCTCAGATAAACTACGACACTAGAATCAAACTGAATTTAGATCAAAGCAGGAGGCTGTAAATTTAGTTGTACGAACTTTTTATTTGACTGAAAAAAGAACTTTTCTGGATTCTTGCTCCAGCTCCAGGAAAAGTTTTTCAGCTGAGTTAACATTATATCTCCTTGTGTGTGAACCTTTTCATGAATGTTTCATAAATCTTTTCACCTCTGGGTCAGAGTTCCATTGTTAAAACTTCTCCACAGAAAAAGGCCAGAGTTTCCAGGTTTTTGATTCTCAGCATCAACGGGACCATAAATTCAAGCCCTGAGCTTAACGACGGAGTTTCTCTCGGTGCCTCAGACACTGTCACTGCCCGTGTGGATGCAGGTGATATTCTGGACACTTAAACTGCTTAAAGGACATTATTCTGTATTACAGTCCATGAGGAAATGAG
This sequence comes from Limanda limanda, assembly GCF_963576545.1. Lineage (NCBI taxonomy): Eukaryota > Metazoa > Chordata > Actinopteri > Pleuronectiformes > Pleuronectidae > Limanda > Limanda limanda. Next base: position 4,956,585 of record NC_083644.1, read on the forward strand.
GGGGGATTTATGCATCGGTTTAAAGGACTGCTACACCGACGGCACCGGTTAGTCCTGGAACAGGCAGCAGCACTAACAGTCGTTCAACAATGTGGTTTTGTTATCTCGTTATCTCGCCATAATGTGAAAAAGTGTCTTTACTGTAAAGGATGAATAAGAAAGTGGCGAGTGGCACGGGAACGCAAACGTGGGTAAAAAGATAGGATATTAGAAATAAAAGCCAGTAAGTGGCAAAGATGATACGTTTAAAAAGACAAAGGTAAAGTAGAATTATGATTAGATATGATAATCAACCACCTTTTATATTGAGCCTGTACTTCAGTCTCATCATCAATTCTTACCTCAGGCATATTGAACCCTGTGTCCTAGAAATAATTAGAGCACAACTGATTCATTGGAAAGCTGGAAAATAAAATCACTTGATCACAAACATATCAGTTTCGGTGCTTGTTTACCGATATGCGCCAAAATAGATAATATGTTTCATTAAAAAATATATTAATTTTCTATAATGTTCTATTGATATGGTTGTATTCGTGTTATCTTTTTATATTTATAGTTATTTATGATGAAGTTAATGCGTAAACAGGGAAATATAAAACCTCAATTACATTTCTTTGTCATAAAGGTTTGATAATGACATCTTAGGAAGGCTTTTAGGTCTATTGGCAGATATATATCAGTATCAAACATGTATTTTTACCTCCTAATATAAGTATTGGCATCGGGCCACAAACTTCTTTATTGCTTGAGCTCTACAAATTGTTTTTATACACAACTACACAAGAGTTAAAAAATCATTTTGCTGGAGACGCCAGCTCGGTATCAACACATATTGAGTTAACAACAAGCTAACAACTCAATTACATTTGCTACAGAACATGATTACTGCTCCAGTCTATATTTATAGGAGACAAGGTTTGAATTGAACTTAAAGTCAATAATGGCGTCAGCGTGTGAATGGATGAATGGAGCAGCCTGTACAGTCTACTGAACAGAGAAGCTGCACATGATCTGTTTTATCATTTCCATTTACCATTAAATACAAAATCACAGAGGAGCTGATTATAAATAATACAATGATATTTGGAGAATGAAGGTTTTTTTCCCGGAGGTTTTTCAGCCGCGTCTCCTTTTCAGCGGTGGATTGATTTTGCTCGGTTGTCATGGAGCTGGCTCGGAAAACAGCGAAGAGACGACCCAGAAAAAAGGCTGTGAATGGAGCCGTGAATTCATTTATTATTTTTGGGGGAAATATCATATGCTAATGCTTCTGGAAAACCTGTAATTTTCTTATCTTCCTTTTATTTCTCATGAATAATGATAATAATAATAATCCTCGTGTCCTCCGCTCGAGGTTTGAATCCCGTCTGTCATCACCTCAGAGACAGTCTGTGTTTATGTGGATTTATCAAAACCCAGAGCGTCACAGAGCAGCTCCTGCGATGAGTGATGAGTGGACGTGTCCCTGCCCGAGTTCATTAACGACAACATCAGGGAGGACGAACACAAACACACAAACACACAAACACTGACCCGCTTTCCCGTGAGCAGCTGAGCACGACGAGGGCGTCTATAAATAATAGCACAGGCAGTGAGTCGGCTCTATTGTGCTCTGACCCCCGTGGAGTGACTGATTCTAGATGGCGTCTCCAGGGGGAGCCACTGAGCCCGACATCAGGTCCCCGGTGTGAGTCGGTTCCAGGTAAAAGCTACGGGAGGATTCCAGGAAGTTTACAACTTTAAAGTACAATATTGTCTTTTGGCTGCAAGACACAAGGTTTAACAGAAAGAGAAGTTTCATCTAAATTGTATGAATTATTGTTAAGAATGAGCCTTTTCTACGGACAGTTGTTCAAACTGGACAAATCAAACCTTTTTGAGTTTCTATGACAACTGAAGCTGCCACAGGTTCTCTTTCATGTTTGGAGGGTGAGGATGAGGTGAGGGGTAAGCAGCTGCAACATAACACTTCACCACTAGATGTCACTAGATTCTACACACTGAACCTTTATCAATCTGATCAGCGAATTGTCAGCGAGGGAAAAGAATGTCAACCACAAAGCAACTGTTCGTAAATTGAGCGTGCACTGTGCATAGAAACCCGTGGCGTGGCGTTTGGCACCTCTGGGACAAAGCCGCAGTATTTCTCACAGATACGTGTGAGGTATTCATCGCACGAATCAGAAGCGTTATTGAGCTCAGCGGGAGAATCGTACACTGCGATCCTTTCATTCCCTTTCAGCCCTTTCTGAACTAATGAAGAGTTATTACTGAGGTTAGTCGACCACAGGAAAACCCTGTCGCCGTCTCCCTCGCTGAGGAATTAAAGTTAATTGACTGTACCGGGGATTAGGTGTAGGCCAGAAACAAATCAGTCTGCTGTTTGAGTTGCAAAGTCATCCCACATCCTCTAACTGGAGTGTTACTTTCGAACCATATAACATCACTGTCCTCTATATATTTTTGTCATTTTTAACTACTCCTAGTCTCAATGGTGCAGCTACTTTATGTATTATATTCTTTTCCGGTAGCGCCATTCATCATTCGTGAGCTTAGGCCACAAAATCTGTGACTTTCTTATTCGAAAAACCTTTCCCCCAGAGATGATGAGTCCAGCGTCAGACTGGAGTATTCAGGAACTCATTCCATTGTGGTGTTTCATGCCCCCGGTGTCACGCTGCCGACTGCTCTGCCGCTGATAAAAGACTGCTGGACTAAAACATGCTTAAAGTCTGCCGAGAGAGAGCAGCTCGCTGTATATTTCGCTGCTTATCAGGGAAACTGGAGGACTGAGAAAAGTGCAAATTCAGAATTTTGAAACAACTGAGTGAGGATATACCCAGCCTGACGGGTAATGATGGGTTCAGTCCCCTTGGCTGGGATACCTATGAGATTTTTTTACAATGCATATCAACCTTACCTGTGCAAATTAAGCCAAAAGTCTTCCACCGAAAAAGTAAAAGCAAGTGTTTCAAAGTCTCATATTGTCGAAAGTGGGATTTTAATGTCTTCCTGGATTATAAAGCAGGTCTGGTTGATGTGTAAATCCCTGAATCTATTTAAGTTCTTCATGCACACAGAGATACAGATGTCCTTTATTCAGGAGCTGTTGGACTTCTGTGACTTTGTGATGTCACCATGAAATAGTTGTCGCTCGGATCCATAGTCAAACATAGGACAATTAGGTCTCTCCTGTTTTTTAAAGATATATTTTTAGTTGCATTTTTTACTTTTCTTGAAAGGAAATGTAGTGAAAATGTATGTTGGATAAAGAGAAAAGTAAATTCTGATCTGTGTGAGGTTTAATTTGGCCGCTGGAACATCTGCGATTTAGTTCTGTCACATATCGTCCAACACTGAGTCACACATTCACCTCAACACTTCAGATAGAAAAACAATATTTGCAAAGGATTGTAAAGAATCCTGTGTCAGAGGAAAAGACTATTCATCATTAAACATAAGGAATAAGATATAAATAATTTATACAAATCTTAGAAATTGTCATTTCTAATAACAAAAGTACAAGCGTGAAAAGGAGAAGACATTCTCCCCTTTCATCATCACGCTGCTCACAGTGAATACAGTAAATAATCTAGTAACATCTTATATGATAAAACAGAAGGAGTATTTTCACTTTTGACATTTAAAGCACATCCTCTTGCCAATATTTTCAGTTATGGAACCAAGTGAAGGCTCTGAATACGAATTCCACTGCTGCTATTCAGTGTAAATAAGATCAGATGAATGAACATTGCAGGTTGTATAGATCGTCAGCCGTCAGCCAGGTTTGCGCCTCCCTCCTGTTTTCAATAAGTAAAGCTCCCTGTGCGATGGTGGGTCACATTCTGGCTCTTTTAAGAAACAAGGATGTGAACTCTGGAGCGACCTCTTGTTTCATCACCCCTGAATCATTCATTATTCCTTTGTGAGCAAAGAGCTGCGGGAGCCTCAGCTGTGCAGAAGAAGTCGACGGGATTTGAGTCGGTCAGCCGTGTGTTTTAACAGGATCTCTCTGGAGAGGCCGCTGTAAGAAACATCAGCATCAAAGCAGCAGAAGCAGTGAAACATATACACACGAGCAGCAACTCTGCAGAAAGCCGACGGGCAGGCGAGACCGAGCTTATCACGACAATCTGTCACTTTCACACATCAGCCCCTTTGCAGAGTCGGAAAAGAGAATCTCTGGCTTGGTGGGAGTAAAAAAAAAGGCACAGCGAGTTCATTAGCCTGTGAAAAAAAGAAGAATAGTTAGTGCTTTACTGTATATCATTAGCATTAGCATCATTAGCTGGAATCCCGAGGGAGGTGTAGTAGAAAATTAACTAAGCAAGGTTGAAAAAGTATTTTGTATTTGGACAGTAAGTGTTTGAAGCTTCTCAAGAGACTTTGATGACTTGTATTTACATACAACAGATGTTTGATGACTTGAGCTGTTTTCTGGTGGGAACTGTTGATGACGTCAATACAGTGAGACCTTTTGCGACTTAATTACCCATCAAAGGAAGGAGTGTATCTCTTCTTTTCACCTCAGGAAACACATGTGAATCAGCTGGTATGTTTAGTTTCCTGTCCTTCCCCCACCTATGGGAACCTGTCTTGATTGGATCAGAGAGACAGCCCTATCCCCTGGTATATCAATCAATCAATCAGTCAAGTTTATTTGTATAGCCCACATTCACAAATAACAATTCGTCTCATAGGGCTTTAACATTGTGTGACATCCTCTGTCCTTAACCCTCAGCAAGAGTAAGGAAAAACTACTAAAAACCCTTTTCACAGGTAAAAATATGTAGAAAAACCTCAGAGAGAGCCACAGGTGAGGGATCCCTCTCTCAGGACGGACAGAAGTGCAATAGATGTCAGGTGTAAGAAAACATCATCAGGATTTTTAGCAGCATCGATGAGGGTAAACATTTTTCAATACTATGTGTCAGGCAGTCCCGCTGCAATCACGGTCTCTGGCCAGCAGCCAGCAAGACCACGATCCAGCATCAGGATGGGATCCACTATAGTCCACAGTCATTGTCCACCGCCGCCAGTTAGAATCCATTATCAGCTGCCGCCTCGGTCGTGGTCCCTCATCATCCGATGCCAACGCGACAAAGGATCCTCCATTACCACTACGATCAGCAGGCACGATGCAGAATCCACCGAACTGGATCCACCATTGCGACCTCCGACACGCGATCCACAATCATAATCCATGGTGCGGCCACAGCTGTGGCCCTGCATCCGCGGGCGCTAAGGCACAGAAACTCCGGGAAAGGGGTCAAGTTAGTAACATGTACTGATGAGATAAGAATTATCTTGATGTGATAAATATGGAGAAAAGGAAGGAGAAGCAGGAAAGAGAAGCTCCGTGTGTCTTGTGTCATAAATTCCCTGTGCGTCTTAGCATCATCAGGGGTTTTTGCCATTTAATCAAATTTGGAACATCGCACTAATTACCTCTAACTATAAGCTTTATCAAAAAGGAAGGTTTTGAGTCTACTTTTAAACGAACAGAGCGTGTCTGCTTCCCTAACTGAAAGTGAGAGATTATTCCACAGGAGTGGGGCTTGATGGCTAAAAGCTCTGGCTCCTACTCTACTTTTAGAGACTTTAGGGACAACAAGTAAACCTGAGTTCTGGGATCGGAGTGCTCTAGTAGGTTGATATGGAACTAACATTTCTTTAAGGTAAAGAGGTGCCATATCATTAAGGGCCTTGAAGGTGAGGAGGAGAATTTTAAATTCGATTCTAGATTTAACAGGAAGCCAGTGTAGCGATGCTAATACTGGAGAAATGTGCTCTCTTTTCTTAGTTCTCGTCAGGACACGTGCTGCGGCATTTTGGACAAGCTGCAGAGTCTTTAACGACTTACTGCTGGAGCCTGATAATAGTGAATTACAGTAGTCCAGTCTCGATGTAACAAAGGCGTGGACTAGTTTTTCTGCATCTTTTTGCGAAAGAACATGTCTGATTTTTGAGATATTACGCAAGTGGAAAAACGCGGTCCTAGAAATTACTTTTAAGTGACTATTAAAGGACAAATCAGGATCGAAGATCACTCCCAAGTTCCTGACTGTGTCATTGGAAGCAAGGGCAATGTCATCTAGCGCAGCTATATCATTAGATAATGTTTCTCTAAGGTGTTTAGGGCCGAGTATTATAACCTCTGTTTTATCTGAGTTTAATAAGAGAAAATTGCGGGTCATCCAAGTTTTTATGTCCTTGAGACATGCTCAAAGTTTAGTTAATTGATTACTTTGATCAGGTTTTATTGACAAATATAACTGGGTGTCATCCGCATAGCAGTGGAAATTTACCGATTGTGTCCTGATAATGTTTCCTAGTGGAAGCATATATAATGAGAATAAAATTGGGCCGAGCACAGACCCCTGTGGGACACCATGGTTAACTTTGGTGCGCACCGATGACTCATCATTGATTTGAACGAATTGGGAGCGATCAGCAAAATAAGATTTAAACCAGTTTAAGGCCGTTCCTTTAATGTTAATTAACTGTTTTAGTCTCTCTAATAAAATTTGATGGTCAATTGTGTCGAATGCTGCACTGAGATCTAACAGAACAAGGACAGACACAAGTCCCTGATCTGAAGCTATTAGAAGGTCATTAGTGACTTTTGCCAGGGCTGTCTCTGCGCTGTGATTGGTTCTAAACCCAGACTGAAAGTCTTCATATATATTATTTTCCTGGAGAAACTCACACAGCTGATTGGCTACAACTTTTTCTAAGATTTAAGACAGGAAGGGGAGATTAGATATTGGCCTGTAATTTGCTAAAACCTCTGGGTCTAGGGTGGGTTTTTTGAGTAGGGGTTTGATTACAGCTATTTTAAAAGACTGTGGTACATAACCTGATGATAATGACAGATTGATTGTGTTAAGTAACGAATTATCTATTAGGGGCAGAATTTCTTTAAGTAATTTAGTTGGAATCTGATCTAAAATACAGGTTGTTGGTTTAGAACCTGAGACTATTTTGGTAAACTGATCACGGGTGATCAGAGAGAAGCTGTCTAAATAATGGGAAGGATTCTCAGCCGTTTCTGAGATCTCTGTTGTTGGGAGGGTATTAGTGCCAATTGAGGGCAGGAGATGATTGATTTTATTTCTAATAGTTAGAATTTTATCATTAAAAAAGGTCATAAAGATATTGCTATTTAGGGATCGAGGAATACTGGGTTCGGTGGAGGTGTGACTCTCTGTCAGCCTGGCTACAGTGCTGAAGAGAAACCTGGGGTTGTTTTTATTCTCTTCTATTAGTTTTGAATAATAGGCAGCTCTTGCTTTGTGGAGGGCCTTTTTATATTCTTTAACACTACTCTTCCAGTCTAGGAGATTTTCAACACTGTTGCTGGAGCGCCACTTCCTTTCTAATTTTCTTGATATTTGTTTCAACTCATGTGTCTTGGAATTATACCACGGAGCTAATTGACTATGTTTTACACATTTCTTTTTTAGAGGCGCTGTTGAGTCTAATGTTAATCGTAATGAGTCTGCAGAGCAATCTATGAGGTGGTCAATCTCAATAGAGCTCGGATCTGAGGATATAAGATCTGTGTATCTGACTGTTCTGCATCTTCACTCTGAGACCCTTGCGGTTTCCCAGTGTTGATCCTTTCTGCAGAAAGCCCCTTATTAAATACACGTAGATAACTTTGTTGTTTCCAGCCTCTTGTATCTCCAGATTTCCATCACAGAGGGCTCGGCTGTTTGTTTGCTTTGGGCTTAAAGAAACGTTCACCCTCGTCCTGCTGAATAAACAGGGCTCAGATCACCGTGGCAGCCAAAGACAACGAGCTAATGGCTACAGAGACGAACCAGGAGCAGGACAGCGTTCGCTGAGGAGGACGGAGACGGAGACATAAAGACACGGGTAAGCTGACCAGCTCCGACAACCACACAGTCACAACTCTGCTGGAAGTATAGCAGAAATATTCATGAGGTTAATTATGTCACATGGGTAAATTATTCATGTCGTTAATGCTCGAACATCATTTATATTTCACACGTGCTGAATTATGAACTCGATAGAAGTTTGGTCAAAATAGTTTTATTGGACTTTCTTCCTTTGCTGGTGAGAATATTTATAGTTTTAGAAAAATGCACGTCCAATATTAGGCCACTGTAATATTAGTGGGCTATTTATAACAATACCTATTATAACTTTACTGATGTCTTCTTTGCTTTAACATGGGTTCGAGTTAGCATGGGTTCCTCATAGTGGAAATTTAGGATTATCTCACCTCATCTTCATATTTTGCTTGAGTCAAACTTCGGAGGGAAATTGAACAGGAGACATTTTTCAATCCCGTATTTTGCGGTAGCGTGAAGCCGATTCAGGACGGACGCGCTCTTTGTCGAAGGCCGAACTGAAACGAGACGTTCAGGTCAACGGCGGCTTCTCGGCGTCTGAAGTTGGACTTGACGAGAAGCTTTTAACGACCCTTGTTACCGTTAATTGTTCGGCTGAGTTCAAGCGTTACATATCTCTCGTCCCTTGTCGGCACCATCATCTCTTCTTTCCTCACTGAAATGCAAGGAGTCCTGGGATCGGTTCGGCCAGGGAAGGATCCACCGGTGAGAGCCTTGGTTCCTCAGGGATTGAGGGACGCATTGAAGGGAAACTTAAAAATTTGAAAGCTTAGTCGCACCGCTGTGACGCAAACGGTCTTCAGTCCCTGAATTTGGACGCAGCTCAGACGGGATGTCAGAACTCAGCTCTCAGTTCTCTCTGTTTGAATAAACAGCATTAAATGAGGGTTGAGCACAGAGCTATTGGAATAGAGGAGAGGAAATGTACTAAATATTACTATGATTATTGTGTTTCCCTCTTTATATCCTCTACATTTAGCTTCTTCACTTGCGACTACAACCACCCGGCTGAGTTCATGTAAATTACAGGGTGAGTGGAAGTAATGAAACCAGCTGTTGTGCATTTTTATTCCCATATAACCATAGCTCTAATAATAGGAAATCTGTAACTTAAAATATTCCAATTGATTTTTGCATTTTTCCCTATTCTTCTTTTTCCACATTTTACCTTCAGTTTGCTGCTGCGCCGTCCTTATGGACCAATTCTGTCCTCTAGTGGAGAAACATGGAGAGGATGCAGAATGCAGACACACGTGATCCCTGAAGATTTGACTCATCAACTTCCAGCCACACATTAATCTAATATTTTATTAATTGAGATTTGTCTGTAGCTTCAACAACACATCTACCATCACTACAGATCCACAGTGCTTCTGCCCTGTGGGAGTGTGGGCGGCCCAGTGGGATTAAAATCCACTGTTCTCATGCTTTCCTCTCAGCTGCGTCTCTGACCTTGACCCGTTAACACATCACTCATCAACTGATTTATACTTAAATATATATTATACTTCATTAACATCTTTAAGTGACCTCTTGTCTTCTGTCTATGTGGCTCAAAGTGCTTTACATAAAGTATAAATACAAATAAAAACATGTTAGGATATAATTTAAATAAGCTAAAGAGCTGTTAATATTCCTTTAACTCAGAGGTTCACGTCTACAAACTCACTTTATACAATTTTTTTATTTTCATCTATGTTACTAGTAGCTTGTATCTATGTCTGAATGTATATCTGAATGAATGATCAACATAGTTTCTATAACTGCATTTAAACTAACTCTGTTTTTCCAGAGAACCGAACTCATCCGAGTGTTTGCTGCATCCTGCTCGTCTGTAATTTCACATCATCTGAATATTCGGCGCCATCTGTCTCGACGTCTGCTCCGTGCATTCGCCGCCGGTCTCTCTGCCCCGTTGATCGACTCCATCAACCAAAGATTATATTCAGCTGCATATGGAAATACAACGGTAAAGACTAAAGTAAACTGTGGTGGTTTAACTTGCTTAGTCAAAGAAAATGTTTGTTTGATGCTTTGACACATTTTAATATCATTATATCTATTCTGTTGTGTCTGTGTGGAGCAACGTCTATGCAGAACCTCAAGGGGTCACTGCTGAGCAACTCCTTCACAGCTGTGTCCTTCAGTTGATAAGTCAGGGGTACTTGCTTTAGTTAGTGCTTCTCTCTCTCTCTCTCTCTCTCTCTCTCTCTCTCTCTCTCTCTCTCTCTCTCTCTCTCTCTCTCTCTCTCTCTCTCTCTCTCTCTCTCTCTCTCTCTCTCTCTATACATATATTTTCTACAAATATGGGACATACACACCTTTACATACTGACAATAACTAATGAGATAAATAAAATGATACTTTACACAAAAATCATGGCAACAATTATTTAAAAGTAAATCTTCTTTCTTCCTTTTTGACATTTTGAAAACATATAATCGTCCACCTGATCTAAATTAACATGAATAACACGGCAAATGACAATACATCTTTATTGTCGTCATAATTATATTGTTATTATTATTATTTCGGTCAAAATACCTTGCAATTGAACGAATCTATTATCTAATTAGACAAAGTAAATGGAAAAAAGAAAGAATTGTAGATTAAGTAAATTCAAACTTTGCCTATTTACAGGATAAAAGCCAAGTGTTAGTTGTGGTGTGTGAATACACTTGAACTAATTCATTGTGGGTCACATGACACAAACTAGTTCTTACAGATTCACACACAGTTACTACCAGGTGACGACTGTGTAGCTAACGTTAGCTTGTACACACTTGTGCAAACATTAACTTTTTAACTGACTTTTATCTTCCCACCTTTCCTATTTATTTTATCAAACAGACTTGTTGCTTTATTGGAAGGTTGTTTATTAAATTGGCCAAAATAAAACAATATCGCTGAACGTCCATGCTAATTGTACTTTGTTAAATTGGCTCCCAGTATAGAAATGTATATGAAGATGCTTGTGATGCTGCACTGACCTCCTGTAGTTAATTATATTTATTTAGAAAGTACCGATGTTTGGTTAGAAACCAACTTCAAACCCCTGGGACTGGTTGAGAAGAACTTTAAGAAATTTATAGGGAGGGTTTCTGGGGTTTCTGTCACAAATAAATAACAACATGTTGTCAGCGACACACACTGAAAACACAATTTCCAAACAGCGTCTGTCCAACAGATGAATTATATAAAGAGACATTGAGAAATGACGGCGAGTCCTGCATTGCTCAACTGTGCTGAACTGTCCAAACTGAGGCAGCAGTTGCAATATTTGTCCCTCTCAGTTTTTTGGCAGATGTTTCCACCGACACAAGGCCAACAACACATTTGTACAAACTGAATCTGAGGAAATTAAGTTTATTTTCAAATTTTCTGACAGAACAATCGTACTTTTGATCCAGTGCTGCGCTCAAAAGCTGTTTTGCCTATTTTAATTTTATTATTTCATATTTACTTTGGATTGGCTGAGTCGGAGCTGACTTGCAGCGTATTTTGTTTGCTCAATTGATTAAAGCTAATGATTCACAGCGAAGAGAAAACAAGCTTTTACGGGAATAATTTGTTTACACTGGATGTTAAACAAGAAAGATGACGACAAATAGAATTTCTTTTAGTTGATCAATCATGTTGTTTTTTTACCTTTAGTGAATTTCTGACTCATTTAAAACATTTTGCAATATAAATCATATGCTCTATATGTACCGAGCCATATTATTAGGAACATATCCTAGAAATCCAAGCTTTTGTTAGGCTGTATGATGTGTGTGTGAGGTCACTTCCTCTATTTTCTTTCCCCCCGTGAGCCTGGGTTTATATTTGGAGGCAGGATCAGACTTGTGTAAATCATTGAGCTGCCTGTTTTTGCACAGTTCCTTCTGTGTGTTATAGTGTCTCAGTCTCCAGTTTCTTCTTCTGTTTGGCAGTTCATGGTAATGAGGATAAAATGCACGTAATAACCAGAAGCTGTGTCCTATTGTTCTGGATGCAGACGCTGACCTTCGTCAAAAGTCAAGGTAAGACCAAGTATTCCTTGATTATTGATTTGTCAAGTAATTCCTGGATTATATCAATGCTGAACACGGAAATTGTACAACTATGTATTTCTCTCTATAGATCTTCCCAAAGGTTGTACACTTCAAAATTTTCGAAATGGGCCCTTGTTTGATTCCAATTTCGACACAACTGGTCTGGAGGCCGAGTACCCCGCCGGGAAAACGATAAGAGTGAGCTGCAGTGTTGGTTTCAGTGGTTTTTTCAAACTGAGCTGTGTCGAGGGTAAATGGGAAAAGAAAGGCACGATATGTCAACGTGAGTTACAAACTTTTAACAAAATAAGTATTTCAGTTTTAGTCTGTTTGATTTACAGTGTTGGGTTTGAATTATGATGTCCAGTTATCGCTCAATTTAGAGTACGTTTCATAAATGAAAGAAATTTGTCTCGTTTTTCTCTATCATTCGTATTTTTTCAAGCGAGGTCATGCGGCCATCCTGGTGACGCCCCGTTTGCCGATTTTCAACTGTCGGTAGGAGACGATTTCGTCTTCGGATCACAGGTTCTATACACCTGCCACAAGGGGTACGTAAATATTTACAATCAAAAACTCATGTTGTGCTTTTCAGAACTGTTTATTATCCATTTTCTACACCGTAGGTATCAAATGGTCAGTCGGATTAGCCACCGACGTTGCATGTCAGAAGGCTGGGATGGCGTTGTTCCTACGTGTGAAGGTGAGAGCTGATGTCAGGAATCTTACTGTTTATTTCTCTGTGGTGCGCCTCTTACTGTACCTCCATTTCAAAGATTTTCCACTCATCCGATGTATTTCTCTATCGTGTCTTCCCTTCCAGCCCAACAGTGCCCAGTGATCAATGTGGCCACCAACCTGCAGGTGATCGGGGACCCGGAGGAAGCAAACTTTGGCAACGTTGTTAGATTCAGCTGCAAGATCAGGTCGGAGGTCCTGATCGGATTACAAGAGCTCCACTGTGATGAGAAGGGAGAGTGGAGCGGAGAAGCTCCAATCTGTAAAGGTAAAAGGTTGGTCGTCAATTTAAGGCTAAAGTGCAAAAAGAGTGAAAAGATAACAGATATAAAATTAACAGATCACAGAACTGGTTGAGAATGATTGGACTTAGAAATCAATCTCGAAGGAATAGTTTGACATTTGAGTTCAACTTCTTGATAAGAATTAGTTCAGAAGAACAAATCTCACGTCTGCTCTTTTAGTTACAGTTAGCCTAGCTTAGCATTAAGACTGGAAACCGCACCATTTTCTCCCGGAACGATCCATGAATCTTGATTTGTTTTCTTTTTTAAATCAGTGCATGTGATTTGGTGCAGATACAAATAAAAATCAGGATATAGTGAATTTAAAAGTGGTTTCATAAGGGGATTGTCGAAGGTTTGAGCTTTACGGACCATTCTAGTTTTGATTGTGAGGATATAATAGCATTTAATAGTTAAATACACAACTTTACATCATGCAAACTCTACACCACTTCTGTTTTCACCTAATTCTATAGGTACTCATTTCAGACTCACTCAGGCAAGAGGTTACCATTGATTCAATCTCTGGGCCCGACAACGTCAACAATATTTGGGGCTACTGGCAAAATATATTGGGGTCCGGAGAATTTCTTTTATCACAAAAGTCAAATGTTTCTCTGCCCGAAATACAAACAGTGATACTTTTTCTACATTTTGGTTAATCTCTATCAACAGCTTTGTGCATATGAATGCAGACATAATTTTAAAAAGTAGATGCATTGTGGCCACATTTGATTTGGCTTTTCTGTGAGCAAATGTTGTTTGTTATTCTTCAACAGCGATAACTTGTCTGGTACCTGTTATTGAAAATGGCAGAGTGCCTGGAAACATCCAAGAGTACCAGGAACATGACTTCCTGCGTTTCCAGTGCAATGCAGGATTCAAGCCCAGTGAAGAGAGAGCCTCAAAATGCACAAAACTCGGGTTAAGAGCCGGGTGGAGCCCCGCTCCTGAATGCAAACGTAAGTATGAAGTCAACGACCCAAATGTGTCATGTCAGCGACCATACAGCTGAAGACTGCTGCTGTAGGGATGCATGGACGTCATGGTTACAGCAAACTAACCAGAACATGTAATTCATCTCCCAACAAACGCAGTGATTACTTGCAAACTGCAACTGCCGTCACTCTATGGAACCGAGTATGACCCTTCTTACAAAAGCGAGTTTTCACCTGGGGAAACAGTCTCAGTGACATGTGGACAGCGCCACTGGATTTCTGACAAACTGCAAAGATCAGCAGTGGTCTCATGCAAAGAGGATGGACAGTGGTCTCTCAGACCCATTTGCCAAGGTAAGGAACAATGTGGCCTCGAGACAAACTCACCGGAGATAATGATTCTGAGAGTTATATCGATCACCTGAGATGAACCAGTCCCTCTCTTTTTCTAGAGGTTACATGCAGCAATCAACGAGATCGGCACGTGTCTTGGTGGGACGTCTCCTGGGGACAACAGCTGAAATTGTGGGATGATGTTAGATATTCGTGCAAATCAGGCTACAAGAAGACGGGTGCTGCACCAAGTGCCAGGTGCACCAGAGAGGGCTGGAAACCAGATCCATTGTGTCAAGGTATCAACAAGTTAAACTTCTGCAAATATTAATATAAGCAATTTTTTACTGAATGTGTTCAGGGAGATTTTGGTGAAGTCAGGATTTATGTGTTTAACTCTTACGGCTGTTTTCCAGAACAAAGTCAATGAGCTTCCATGTAGGAGTGACTTTCATACGACTGACGGTAAACACAGCCAACGTGGACAACAATGTACATGTCATGGATTTTCCACTTTTACTTTCTCAGCTATCACATGTGACAGAGAAGACGTCGCGAATGCAGATATTATCAACCCTCAAGACAAATACAGGTACGGTGGTCAGGCCAATTATGTCTGCAAGGACGGTTATGAAGGACGGTTTGATCGCACCTGTGGAACAAATGGATGGAGCGGAGCATCACAATGTAGAGGTGAGGAAAAACACGACACATTTAGTGTTTCTTTTTGTCTGCTTTTCCTTTTGATAACTATTTTCCTGATTTCCACACATACATTTAGTATAATATATCCACAAATTAACATCTCGGGAAAATGAATTTCTTGCAGAGAAAGGGTGTAAAAAACAAGACATCAGCGAAGCACACATTAACCACAATGTCAGACACAGTTACAGCCACGGTGATAGAGTCCAGTACGTCTGCAATGAAGGTGACCAGAGACCTTTCACTATCGTCTGTGAAAAAGGAGTTTGGACCGGGATTCAGAGCTGCACAGGTGAGACCACACGACTCGACGGTCACACAGGAGAGGGCATTTTTTTAATTTCATGTTCTTTTAAATGTCATTTTAACATCCTATGTGACTGAGAAGTTGTTCTTATATATGAATCACATTTTAACATGTTTTATTTTGATCAATATTGCATGTGAAGCACTTTGAGCTGCAACTCTGGTATGAAAAGTGCTGAAAAAGTGTGTTATTATTTTTATTATTTATGCTCGAGTTGAGTATCCACACTCTAATTCAGTGCAAGGTTTGACCTGCTGGTGGCGCTGCTGCAAAATTCACCACACACATAGGGGCTATTCTTCCGAACTCCTGTCAAATTACAAAAAAATCGTTCTCGCAGTTTCTCAAATAGTTTCATGTGCAACAAAGAGGCCAACACTGTCCTCCCTTGAGCCACAAACCACTGGAACCACTGGGTGTTGTTTCTTTTGATGGATTCTGTCTGTTTTCTCACAGATTGTCCGAAAGCTGAAGTTTCTAATGGATTCTTTGCTGGTCCGTACGGTGGCAAACTGTACTACACCTGTGATGAAGGTTACAAGCTTGTCACCAGCGGCTGGTGGGCTGAGGCTGAGTGTCATGATCGCCTGTGGTCTGGACTTTATCGATGCATCGGTAATACACACAAGGTCTTGTTATAACCAACTTAAAGCAAAGTGCAAGCAGTTCAGCAGTTTTCATGTACAGCTGGACGGTTTATATTCCTTAACCAGAAGTTGAATTTAACATTTCTAAACATTGGAGTTTGTCAAGGACCCCCAGGCTAACCAGGATTCAAACCGGTGACTTTGATATGGTGCACACTACCGCACTCCCATGGGACGCCTAATTCTTACAAGCGCTGATGCAAATGAACTTTGAACACAGACAAATAACTATTATGTTGTGCAATAGGAGTAGACTTGACGTTGGCTAATTAATAATAATCATGAAATATGATTATTAAAATAATAAAAATGATCTATCAAAAATAATTAAATTATTAATTGAAGATGATCAGTAATCAAATAACAATAAAACCACTAATGAGAAAATAGGAATTATCAATTAGAAAGTACAAGCTATCAATTAACAATGATAAGGTTATCAACCAAGAATAATGAAAATAATTAGTCAGAAACAATAAAATTATCAATTTAAGAATAATACTATCTATATTAATAATTGAGAAAGGGGGGCACCACCCTGGTTTCCCAGGGACCAACGATGTCAAGCTATAATTATCAGTCTCATAATGATTAATGTCAAATTAATAATGTCAATATTTTAATATTAACGATTACTTAATAAACAGTGAAGGCTTCTAAGTTTGAGCACAGGCAATCATAATCCAGCTGCAATCACATACATATGCACAAATAATCACAGACTACAGATACTTTAATTACAAAAGTATTTATTAAAAAGGGGAAATAAAGTTATAATGTTATTCAATGATTTATCATTTTAACAAGCTCCGATATTTCAAAGATAAACACAGCAGCAGCACTTATCACAATTCAGAAAATACATGGACAACCTGCGGTCTACCTATGTATGTCTGTCTGTGTGTGTGTGTCTGTGTCAAAGTGTCTCTCTGTGTGTGTGTGTCTGTGTGTGTGTGTGTGTGTGTGAAATAAAGTTAGTGTTATTTAATGATTCATCATCTTAACAAACTCCCATATTTCAAAGATCACAACAGCAGCAGCATTTATCACGATTTAGAAGACACATGTATCCACCTATGTGTATCTGCGTGTGTATGCATCTGTCTGTGTCTATCAAAGTGTCTGTGTGGGTGTGTCTATGTGTGTGTATGTGAAATAAAGTTAGTGTTATTTAATGATTTATCATTTTAACAAACTCCCATATTTCAAAGATAACAACAGCAGCTTATCACAATTTAGAACACGCATGTAACCTCTGGTCCATCTATGTGTCTCTGTGTGTGTGTATCTGTCTGTGTCTATCAATGTGTGAGTGTGTGTGTGTGTGTGCGAGAGAGAGAGAAAAAGAAGGGGCGTGGCGATGACGCGTAGTGACATCACATCTAAGATGGAGGCCGATCATGATTCGTGGAATCAAGGCCTAAAAACTCTCAAAATGGCGGATTGACTACAAAACAAGATGGCGGAGCCGTTATGAATTTAGAGCCAGGATGGGAGGAGAGAGAGAGAGCGGAGGCGTGGCAATAATAGACTCAAAATGGTGGGTTAACTTGCGTTATTCAAGATGGAGTCTATGTTAATGACACCATGTGGCCGGAGCGCACACTGGTGGTCGTCACATGAATTACACAAAGGAAATTTTAGACAAAGAGAATTCTTATCTCTGCTTGGCTTTGGGGGCCGAATGGTTTCCAGATGTGTTCAGCCTCTCTAAGCATAGATTTAACCATGTGACATGACCTGTATTATAAATACAGGTCAGAAGTGTGTATAGGTCGGTTTAGAAGGAGAGAGAGAGAGAGAGAGAGAGAGAGAGAGAGAAAACATGTAAGGAGAGTTCAAAGAAGCTCTTAAAAATACGCCTGAGATGAGTTAACAGGGATTCACCCCTCAGCCCTCAAGCGAGCGTTGTGGGCCGAGGATCTGATCGGTGAAATCACTGCAGACTCACACAGACGTTAACAGTATGGGCGGAGGCGCTTCTCGCGGCCCTATTTACTTGCAACACAAAACATTGCGATCAAACCGGAAACCGGAAGTAGCGGCTCGGAGTAGTGGCCGGCTAAAACAATGGAACACGGAAGTTCCATCAACAAAATACACTCAAGTATTAAATCAACACGCTACATATTAAAACTAACATCTGCCCAGACAACATAAGCCTCTTACTGTGACCGTGATTTCGTGGGTTGCATGCGCCTTGGCGCGAATCCCCGGAGGTTCAGTGAATCGCTTGAAGTTTCTCAGGCGGGCTCTCGTGAGCACCGCAGCTGGGCCGGAGCCGATCCGTCGTGCTCCGTGGCGAGATGAGGTTTCGTCTTCTTCTGCAGCAGCGGAGATCGTGCTGCCTCACAGGGACGTGCGGGTTTGTAGCCGTTGTAGATCGTGTGGAGAAAGTATAAAAGTAAAGTCCGTGTGGAAAAGGAAACAGTCTGAGATCGTCCAGCGAGCCATTTCCTGTTTGATCTTTCCAAGTTAAAACAGGAAAAGTCCTTTCCAAAATAAAACGTCAACTAAGATAAAAGAATGAATGAATGAAATGAATTGAAATGAATAAAACAAACGTCTTATCGTCTCCATTAGCTTACTGGGTCGACTATGAAGACCCCCGGGGGGGGGGTCTAGTGGCGACGTCAGCATCGGAGGAAAAAAGAGAAAGAAGTTAGTTGCCTCCTTAAGTTGCTGGGTTAACTGGTGAGACCCCGGGGGGGGGGTCCCGTTGTCACATCAGCATCGGAGTGAAGAGAGAGAGGTTTCTGTGAGCTCAGCCTTTTTAAGTCATGTCTCAGGTGACTCCCCCTGGGAGGAGGGGTCAGGGGTCAGTGTGGCCCTCCAGCCAATTGAGTTGTCAGGATTTGGCCCCCAGGGGCGGGCTTACCGTGGGGGACCCTCACAGGACCCAGGAAGTGATTTGCTGCCACATGGAGATAAGGGCCCATGCTGGATTTTTAAATGTAAGGGGTTACCCGAGCCTGGCCTAAGGTTTTACGACTCTTTGTTCTATGTCAGATCACTGGGCCTTGCCCAACAATTATTACTTGTTATTAACAACGTGCAAAGCTGATTGTTATGGTGTCGCCTCCAGAGAAGAACGCATGTGGAGAAGTGCCTGAGATCTCTAACCGGGAGGTGAGTTCTCTACCTCTACGTAGTCATCATGCAGATGGCCAAAGTGTCAGGATTATATGTAAGGAGGGATTCGCCAGCAAGGTGGAGAGCTTAACCTGTGACGCTGGAATATGGACCCCAGAAGGACTGTCACTCACAACAATCTGTGCACGTGAGTCCACTGCTGTCTTATCAGATGTAAGCACTGGTAGTAGGACCATAATTTGTAACTGTGCATGTTATCTTGTCTCTTTCAGCTGTTGCCAAGTCCTGCAGTCCTCCACCGAAGGTTCAAAACGCTGTGGTTGATGGTATGTATCAGAGGGAGTTCTTGTCCGGCTCTGACGTGACGTATCAGTGCCGGGCAACTCACCAGATGGAGGGAGACGGCAAGATTAGATGCGACGATGGGAATTGGGAGGTGCGCAACATCGTGTGTGCACGTACGTATCTTTAATCTTTAATTCCACATAAAGCTTATCAAACAAGTATTAAGACAGTTGCCACAATTCCACTAGTTTTCTTCTGTCCATCGTGTACGAGAGACAAGGTCACTGTTCACTCGCCCAATCGCTGTCTCTGCAAACGTGCATTATAAAATGATGCATAAGCTAATGAAACCTTTAGTTTTGGGACAATCTCAAAATGACTCTATTGTGTTGTACAATTTAAAATAGTTTAGGTTAGGACGCAGTCGGGAAAATGTTTTTAAAGTGCGTCATGTCTAAAATGACAGAGGAAAAAAGATGTGAGGATAATTTTCTTCAAATGAAAAAGATCCTTTGTGAAAATATGAAATGTGACATAAATCGATTTAAAACTTGAATCAGTCTCAATCAGTCGTCTGAAGAGAAAAAAGGACAGATTGACTTAATTTAGACTAAATAAAACGTTGTTCAACTTACTTAACTTACTAATTACAACCTCAAATTGTTATATAGAAGTGGATGCATGATTTCCTCAGTGCTGAGATATGATAGTAAACACAGGCCAGAAGTTTTGAGGTCCGGAGAATTTATTTTACCACACAAGTCAAATGTTTCTCTGCCCAAAATACAAACAGTGATACTTTTCTAGGTGTTTAAGACCCAGGCGGCATTTTGGTTAATCTCTATCAACAGCTCTGTGCATATGAATGCAGACACATTTTTTCAAAGCATATAGCCGAAGCATTGGGGTCACCATGTGATTTGGCTTTCCTTGAACAGTGATAAGTTGTCCGGTACCTGAGATTGAAAATGGCAGAGCGTCTGAAGATGTCCAAGAGTACAAGGAACATGACTTCCTGCGTTTCCAGTGCAATCCAGGATTCAAGCCAAGTGAAGACACACCCTCAAAATGCACAAAAAAACTCGGGTTAAGAGCCGGGTGGAGCCCCGCTCCTGAATGCAAACGTAAGTATTAAGTCAACAACCCAAATGTGTCATGTCAGCAACCATACAGCTGAAGACTGGTGCTGTAGGGATGCATGGACGTCATGGTTACAGCAAACTAACCAGAACATGAACTTCATCTCCCAACAAACGCAGCGATAACTTGCACACTTGAACTGCCGTCACTCGATGGAACCGAGTATGACCCTTCTTCCAAAAGCGAGTTTTCACATGGGGACACAGTCACAGTGACATGTGGACAGAGCCACTGGATTTCTGACCAACTAAAAACATCAGCAGTGGTCTCATGCAAAGAGGATGGACAGTGGTCTCTCAGACCCGTTTGCCAAGGTATGGAACAACGTGGCCTTGAGACAAACTCACCGGAGTTATTGGTTCTGAGAGTTATATCGATCACCTGAGATGAACCAGTCCCTCCCTTTTTCTAGAGGTTACATGCAGCAATCTAAAAGATCCGGATGTGTCTTGGTGGGGCGTCTCCCGGGGACAACAGCCGAAATTGGGGGATGATGTTGAATATCGATGCAAATCAGGCTACAGGAGCACAGGTCGTGCCACCAGTGCCAGGTGCACCAGAGAGGGCTGGAAACCAGATCCATTGTGTCAAGGTATCAACAAGTTAAACTTCTGCAAATGTCAATATAAGAACTTTTTTACTGAATGTGTTCAGGGAGATTTTGGTGAAGTCAGGATTTATGTGTTTAACTCTTACAGTTTTTTTCCAGAACAAAGTTAACGAAAGGAAGAAACGAATGAAAGCATTTTTGTTGTTATAGTTTGAATCTTTGCAGCAGTAGATAATTGCCTTGTAAACCCTGTATCTTACTCCACGATCCCAGAGTGCCTGCAAAGTAAATACAGGAATAACTGTTGGTAATAAAATCAGCCACTTTATTCATCAATAATCTACCAACCAGAGACCCAGGAATCTCATTTCAATTAGAAACTGTATTTAAACTGTAGGATCCAGAATTACTTAATTTAGACAAAATAAAGCTTTTTAAAACTTGTCAAAAATATAACATAGAAATCTTCTTCCACAGCTGTTCCAGACCAGTGATCCTGATTTTCAACGTCGTTCAACGGAGTGAAAAGAATTATTCATCAATAACCATTAAACCACGTTTTGTTCTTCATACCAACGTCATGAGATCCTGCTACATGCAACCGCTGGACTGTCCATGTGTCCCACTGGGAATGTGCGATAATGTGATCTGATGTCGTGAAGCTTGTGTTGAATAAAAGAGGTGAACTATAAGATTTAAGGATTTGTTTGGTGGTTTATTTATTTCAATATGGAAAGTTTGTGTGTGTGTGTGTGTGTGTGTGTGTGTATGTGTATGAAGTATGACTATACAACAAAGTGATGAAATGATCAAATCAAAATCTTTGCAAGAAAGATAAAAATAAGGATAATGAGAGAATCAGAGCGAGATGAAAATGGACTTAAAATGAATGAATGAACAATTAGGTCGTTAAATTATTGACAGTGCGAGAAACTGGAACTGGGAGTGTGTGTCTGTCAACAGGTTTTTTAACAGGTTTCATCTCGGCAGAAAATATTAGTCCTGCAAATTTCAAAAACAGGAAAAAAGGAAAATCACAAAAGTAAATTACAGAACACGCACAACACAAAATGTCCAGAGGATTTTTTATTTTATTTGTTTTGCTTCTACACAATCTGTGGTGATAAAAACTAAACAGAGGGGAGAACACATGCAATAACTGACTGTAGGGATTTTAAGGTTCATTCTAGGTGAAGGATACAACAACAACAAACTACAAGATAATAATAAAAGGTCAAATTAAAGATGAGAGTGAATAATTAGCGGGAGACAACAAAAAACTATTAAAAGCGATTAAACAGCGTTAGAGCACAAATATAAAAATACAAATGTTACTGAGGAGAAAACTGTTTAAATAAAACATGTTAAAAGTTGGTAACTTTCAAAGCTAGATCAACATTAAACAGTGAATTCGGACCCGAGCTCCTTGTGTTGCCAGCTCAACTTTAATGCACTTGGGTGAAGGTCATGAAAATAATAAAATCAATTCTAATCAATTATCAGAGGCCACTGACGAGAAGCTGAAACTGCAGTCACGTGTTCTCTGAATCTGTGGATGTAGGTCGACCCAAAGTCCTGGATTAACGAAGATCAAACAACACTCACACGTGGTTTCCAGAAAATCTCATTTAGATTTGAGGTATCAGTGTAAATAAACAGTTTTTTAAACAATCCAGTTACTTCACTGGCTGAATACAATGGACTTTGCACCATGGAATCAATGCTATTGCCACATTGAGTGCAACTTGTTTTTAGACAGAATCCTATCAGACATTCAACTTTAAAGTCTTTATTGAATGAGATTGTTTAATGTGACGTTTATTAAAATCTCCGTGGAGCAAAAAGCGACAAATTTAATTAGACTAAACATGAATATTTCTCAGCTTAAGTCTGATTAATTTGTCCTGAATCAAACGGCTAGAAAATCAGTGAAGAGGCAGTAAAGTGGCCTTGATTTATCTGATGAAGGAATTTGTCAGGACACCAAATAAACATAGTGAAATGCCAATTCATTGATTATGAGAATTGTAAGAAGACTGTGTCCGTGAACTTCTCTGGACTTTTCCGTAGAGCGTGCGATGTGAACAGTGTGTGTCTGTGTGTTTGGCCATGCCCCCCCCCCCGTGACCCCCTGTGCTCCCTCAGGATTGCGACTGGGGGACAAACACACAGGAATTCAGCTCAGAAAACAGCTGGACTCTGCACAGCTGCACCGCTGAAATGCGACTGTCTCTAATTCTTGTGCTGCTCCAGCTGTGGGGCAACGTGGAGGTTTCTCTGTCGCAGAATGGTGAGTCGGAACTTTCTCCAGATACTGAGATGTCGGGGTTCGGAATTTGTATTTGCACCAGGAGCCGAGAAGCAATGAGAGAATTCATCATTTTTATTAAAACATTTCCTCTTTGTTTTTCCACTCACATATCACTTCTTCTGTACGTATGTTGGGAAAAGACTTTGAATACTGGGTTCCGTTTCTCCCTCACCCGTGTTGTCATGTCCTTGTTTGACAGTATGTTCCAACCCCCCCGTCGTTCCTCACGCCAGCATCACCGACGAGACCAGAAGAGCCGAGTACCCACTAGGACAAGTAATCCGTTTCACATGTGAAACTGGTTATATATCAGGTCCAACCATCAGATATATGTGCTCGAGCGAAGGCTGGATGGCTCTTCACAAGGGACCGTGCTACTGTGAGTTCACTCAATTTCTCTCCTCCTGCATTTCGTTGCAACACACGAGATCCGTTGATTTCTGTTCGGAAGGAAACCTGAGAGAGATTAACATTTCTCTCATTTAACGATAACAAATGTGATGTAAGATTCAGATTATTGTTCTTCTCCAACAACACAACAGACCAGGGACACGGCTGCTGCACAAAATAAATGGTTTTATCACGAAAAGTCGGAACAAAATCCCGTCGCTGTCACTTGACTCCAAAAAAAAAGAAACATTATTTTAGAAACCAGTTGGTTAATGAATAATCTTTTAATCGGCTGACTGGGGTTCAGGAGGTAGAGAGGGCCGTCCACCGAACAGAGGGTCGGTGGTTTGATCCCCAGCTCTTCCATTAAATGGCTCCTGACAATCATCTGGAGCATTGTTACAGATGAATGATGTTTGAGTTTCTTTATTGTGCATTTGCCGGATTAAGTCTACTGTTAAACACGTCATTGTTTCATCATCATTTCAAGCACTTTAATTAGTATTTCATGTGTAAAATGAACAGGTTGCTGTCTCCTTGCCAAAGAGCGATTTGGTTCCTGCCCTTGTGTGACGTAGCACATGAGTGTGACAGGGTGGAGAGAGCTATGTACTTTCTGTGCTTTGTGTGAATGTGTGCATGAATACGACTTATTCTGTAAACTGGTCGATACAGTTCTTCATTTTTCTTTTTTCCAGTGAAGCCATGCCAACTTCCTGACGACACTCCCAACGGCTACTATCAGATCATCAACGGCGACCACTTTGTTTTCGGAGCAGTCATCAAATACTTCTGCAACGAAGGGTGCGTGGACGTGGAATGATGTCGCTCAGTCCTTTTTATATTTGTCTGATGGATGAGGTTGTTTCCCTTTTCCCCCTGAAAGCAGAAAGCGTCTCCTCTGTGTGTGTTGCAGGTATCAAATGATGAGCAAAGAGGACACACGCACCTGTTATCTGGACAAATGGACCAATCATGTGCCAGTGTGTGATTGTAAGTCCAACGTTTGTCGTCGTGCAGGAGAAATATTTTTCATGCAACATGCAACAGCAGACTTTTTGCTTATGGTTCTGGTTCTGGAACGACTGCTTTTTAAAAATGGAAAACTTAACATTATGTAGAAGATATGTATGAAAACATCCAATCACCACGTCTTGCTTCAAGACCTTGGAGACGTGGGTTTGAATCCTGCCGTTGACTTTCTTTAATTTCCCTCAGGATAAGTTAAGTATCTCTTAGGTTCGACTAAATCTGTATCGTACATTTTGTTCAGTGCCTATTTTGTTGTGTTTTGCTCCCAACTCCAACTGCTCTGACCTTTCTGTGATTCGTGCACATGTGCCTGCCGGGGCTTATGGGTATTGTAGTATTTTGACCTGTCCACCATACACAGCATTTACATTTCAGTAAACCTAAGCTGGAAAAATGATGTGGAAACCACAGACTGAAAATAAAGATGACACAACGTGACAGCTCCGTAAAGAGAAGCCAGAACATCTCCATCGCCCCCTGGTGTCTGGCTGCAGTATTGGTCAAGAGCCCTCTATGTTAGTGGATGGGACAAGGACCCAAAGCTGGCTTCTGTCATCTTAGATGTTTTTATCCCAGTTATCAAGTAATTTGGGATTGAATTAGTTATTTGATGGAACAGGCTTCATTTCTAGACAGTGGAGACACGTCCTCCATCTTTATTACCAGTTTATGTTTAAAACTGGCCGTCAATGAAACAAATGATGGGTCTGTAGTAGTTTGTAAGCCCATGATTCCACAGTAACGTTGAGGATTTGATTAAAAGTGAAGGTGGAACCTCTTTGCAGCTCGGCTCTGTTAAGATTCAGGTTCTACGATTCTTAAAAACTCTGATTCTCATTGATGAAAGCAGCTCTTTTCATTTCCCAGTCCTGTTGTTGCCTCCCTGAGCGTTTCCTCTCCGCTGGGACCTGACTGACTGTTTGTTTTCACTCAGCTCTGAGCTGTGAGCCCCCTGTGGATAGAGAGATCACAGTAAAAGGTTTACCAGAGAACGACGAGCCCATACTTCCTGACCGCTTCCTCGAAATTAGCTGCAATGTTCCTGGGAAATATCTGAACGGCAGCACGAGGCTGATATGTGGGAAAGACGGACACTGGAATCATCCGCTCCCCACTTGTGAAGGTTAAACTTCTTTTAAACTAACCCTAAAAAATTAATTATACTGTACAAAGTATTTATGATTCATGAAGCTTGGAGAAATTTTAACTTTGTAAAATGTCTTTCATTCTTTTCAGACATCACTTGTAGAGTCGGAGAGATGCATCCTAGTCTCAGGGCAGATGGATTATCATCAGGAAATAAAACACTGAAGATGGGACATAAGTTAAAGTTTCACTGTGATGATGACTACAGTCTGGATGGCGCTGGACAAATCGAGTGTTTAAAGACTGGGCAGTGGGACGCCCACTTTCCAACTTGCTCTGGTACGTCCTCTCTCACTGGAGGATCATTAATAAGCATCTAGATTTAAACTTTACTGAACAGATCCATAATATTTCTGTACAGAGGTAACATTTCAATGATTTTCAACACATGGGCTCATGAAACCCAAAACCTCAAGTCCAATCTCCGAGTTTTAATGCTGCATTTTAACCAACTGATAACACTTTGATTCCTTTCTTTCAATCAGACAAATGCAAATTCACAGGAGCCCCGAACAACATGATGGTCCGAGCTGCAGGCTCAAGACGTCAACTAGCTCAAGGAGAAAAGTTGACGTTTTCATGCCGTCTGGGTGGTGAAACTCTTCGGGGCAAATCAGAAGTTACATGTTTGGCAAACGGAGAGTGGAGTGATCCCTTCCCAACATGTAGTGGTGAGCTCAGTCACTTTCGTCTGTTCTCTTGCTATTTATTTAGGGAAATGATGGGGATAAATTAATCCATAAGTTTATTTGTGAGACAGATCTCAAACATGATCTTAATCGTTACTTCCACTAAGGAGATAAAGTTTTAATTTTGTTTCCCTGTTGAGTTAGTTTGCAGGATTATGCAAAAACTAAAACTACTGAACAGTTTTGTGCGTAACTTGGGGGAAGGAACATTCTGAGTGGATCAGATCAACTGGGCTGATCCAGGAACTTTCTACTTTCTCTGCAGCATCTCACACAGAATTCATTCAATCAAGGGCAGTAGCTGCTAGTAGCTGCTTTTATGGCCTCAAAGACAGTTGTAAAATGTCTTAATTTTAAAAGTATAACGTGTTCTCTCTGTCATGTGCCACACTCTCTCAGCTCCTGTGGGTTGTGAGCGACCACCGCCTCTTGAAAATGGAGACACCAAGAACTCTGTGAAGTTCAACTACAGACACAATGATCAAGTTGAATACATCTGTCAGGCTTACCACGTCATGCAGGGAGGATCCTTCAAAACGTGCAACAACGGTGAATGGACCAGAGAGATCAGATGCCTCAGTAAGTCACAACACGTTTTTTTACAGGTAGCACTAGTTTTAATTTCCAGTGTTTTGATGACTGCTACATAGCAGATCCACGGGAGAGGAAGTGAACTCAGACAAACTAGAATTATGTCTTAATATTACAAAAAATAAAAACGTCATATATGTGTTACAGAAATGACAATGTAATGTATTGAGAAAAATATATCATTTAGCAAAAACAAAAATGTTATTGAATGAGAAAAAAGTCATAATATGTGTTATATGTGATAGAAAAAGTTGCTGATTACATGAGGGTCAGTGGATTTGAGTTTCCCGCTCTAATAAATTCTCTTGAACTGAGTCCAGCAGTGGTTATATATATATATTAGGGCTGTCAATAGATTAAAAAAAATTAACTAATTAATCTCACATTTTGCAATTCATTAATCTAGATTAATCGCGATTAAAAGTTTGTTTTTCTTCTAAAGACTAAATCTTATAAATTATTTTACACAATGTTGTGTTTTCAAAGAGGCTCAGGCCTATAACACCTACCTATAAAGTGGCAGCCAGGTCGTTAAATATCATGTATCATAAATTGTGTAAACAAAATTTTAAAAAACCCAGCTGAAAATATTCCCAATGTCCTTTGAAACAATAACACTGCTTCTTTCTTCAGTGAAACATCCAGATTAGTAAAAGGTAAAAAAAAGGTGTATTTGAGACACCATTACGAATACGTATTCTCCACATAGGCTTGAGTGAAGAATACCTAATTTACCCTCCACACCCGACATTGAACGGAGCAAACTGCGGAGAAGTTCTTGAAGATGGATGACATTATATTTATAATTGAAGTGGAGAAGTACAGTCAGCTGTATGATCCTCAGCACATATGAGACAAAAATACAAACGTTGGGACGCTGTTGCAGTTAATGTTGGAGCAACAAGTCAGAATATGCTTGAAAAAAATGATTAAATGCAGTTTTTACTGCAGGCTGATAACAGCAAAAGTATGTGATATTATTGGCGCTGCGCGGCGCTTCAGCAGCGCAGAGTAGGACTACACACATGAACATGCGCACAACACACACACACACAGTTCGAGGAAGATAAAAAAAATGCACATGAGAGGATGGAAAGAGTGGAGTTGCCTGCAGGATTCAAGTAGCTTCTCCAACTTCTCCAGTTTAGCCAGCTCCGGTGCAATCAACATCGAGATGTTGGTCTTGCGCTGAGCCAGGGTGGCAGCAAGCGGACCCTTGTTTCACTGGATCCGTTTGATAACCTCCAAGGCAGAATTCCACCGGGTGGCAACATCTTGAACGAGCGACTCTTCCTGCTGTCCTTGTGCAGTTTGCTGTGCTTTCATTCAGACGGGACTTTTCTTTTGACGGGCTATGTTTGAAGTGCGTCAAGGAATTCCTCCGCACAGTTCTCGCTGTTTATCGAGCCTCTGTTTTTTTTACTTCCAAGATCTAAATTTCCATACATTGTCGATAAAATGTCATTGCTGAGGTATGCGGACTGACATCCAGTGGTCACCGGAGAGGACAACGCTGGCAGCTTGCTCGAGGAGCTGAATTTTCTTCCGCACACCTGAAGTAAACAAAGTTGCGTTACCTGCGTTAAAATATTTTAGCGCATTAATCTCGGGCACAATAATCTTATAGATTAACGCATTAACTTTGACAGCCCTAATATATATATATATATATATATATATAATGTGTGTATATAAACATTTATTTGGAGTCTGATGTGTTTGATCTGTTTCAGAACCCTGCACTGTGGACGAAGAAGCTATGAGGACACATAACATTGCGTTCATGTACAGCCGAAAGGGTAAAATTTATTCAACCCACGCTGATGAGATTGAGTTCTCCTGCACCAGTGGAAGACCTGTCGGCTCCGTGGGGATGCGTCAAATGTGCGTGGACGGCGTGATGCACCTGCCCTCGTGCCGATGAATGATAAACACTGAGGGGTCGTGAATCGGTCCGGTCATAACTACTGGAACTGATGTACGTCATCGTGCTGTGTGTAATTTTAATAAAAGCTGTTCTTGCTCAAAATGACAATAAAGTGTGTTGTAGTATTCCACTTTGACTTATTGTTGTGCTGAGAGCAAGAAAACACACAATCAACTGCACATTTAACTGTTATTATCTGTTTGATCCCCTGAGAAATTAAGACTTTTGGTATAGATTTGGTTTAAAAGGGGAGAAGGTGAAAGCTTAGGTCAAACGTAAATTGAGACTTTTGGCTTCATACTGGAAAAAATTAATTACTGTTTGTCACTCCCCAGAGAGCAGGTTTTGGTTTTGCTAATTAATAAAAAATAATGTGAGTATAGACAATTGTGTGATATCAACAGTTCAGGATTGTTGCTACACTGAATTTCTGTCAATAAAAAAAACTTAATAGATTTGACTTGAGATTAATGATTATTTCTTTGGTTCATGGGGATAAATGTTGGATCTTAAAAGCTCCATGTTTGAAAACAGATATAATAACAAAAACACACCACAACACAGCAAAATGATTAAAAGCATACAACAGACAGCTCTGACTGCGTAGTCGCACACAAACTGATATTACCCATGATGCTCTGCTTCCTGATCCCGAGGAGCTACACTCACTCAAACATCAAACTCATAAAATATTCTATAAACTCCCTTTGTTTTTATTTTTGTTTTCATCTATTTTACTAGGAGCTTGTATCTATGTGTGAATGTATATCTGAATTGCTGATCAGTGTTTTAACCCATTTTATCACAATGTGTGTTCTGCTTTGCAGCCAAATTTCTGCCAAGATAAAGATTTTCAATTCTATTCTTATTAATATCATCCTGTCATTTGATTTAGAGGATCAATGATGAATAAACCCAACATACTTTTGATCCAGTGTTGCCCTGAAAAGCTGCTTTGCCTATTTTAATTTTTTTATTTCATATTTACTTTGGATTGGCTGAGTCGGAGCTGACTTGCTGAAATGCAACGTATGTTGTTAGCTTAATTGATTAAAGCTAATGATTCACAGGGAACAGAAAACAAACTTTTACGGGAATTATTTGTTTACACTGGATGTTAAACAAGAAAGATTACGACAAATAGAAATTCTTTTAGTTAATCAATCATGTTGTTTTTTACCTTTAGTGAATTTCTGACTCATTTAAAACATTCTGCAGTATAAATCATATGCTGTATATGTACAGAGCCATATTATTAGGAACATATCCTTGAAATCCAAGCTTTTGTTAGGCTGTATGCTGTGTGTGTGTTGTCACTTCCTTTATTTTCATTCCCCCCGTGAGCCTGAGATTATATTTGGAGGCAGGAACAGACTTGTGTAAATCATTGAGCAGCCTGTTTTTTGCACAGTTCCTTCTGTGTATTATAGTGTCTCAGTCTCCAGTTTCTTCTTCTGTTTGGCAGTTCATGGTAATGAGGATAAAATGCACGTAATAACCAGAAGCTGTGTCTTATTGTTCTGGATGCAGACGCTGACCTTCGTCAAAAGTCTAGGTAAGACCAAGGATTTCTTGATTATTGATTATTCAAGTAATTCCTGGATTATATCAATGCTTCTTCAGATCATTCTGTTTGATTTTCAGTGTTGGGTTTGAATCATAATGTCCAGATATTGCTGAAATTAGAGTACGTTTCATAAATGAAAGGATTGTTTCTTGTTAGTGCACAGTTGCTGATTTTCTCTCTCTTTCAAATTTTTTAAGCGAGATCATGCGGTCATGTTGTTTATTTCTCTGTAGTGCGCCTCTTTCTGTACCTCCATTTCAAAGGTTTTCCACTCATCTGCTGTATTTCTCTATCGTGTCTTCCCTTCCAGCCCAACAGTGCCCAGTGATCAACGTGAACGACAACCTGCAGGTGATCGGGGACCCGGAGGAAGCAAACTTTGGCAACGTTGTTCGATTCAGCTGCAAGTCCAACTCGGAGGTCCTGATTGGATTACAAGAGCTCTACTGTGATGAAAATGGAGAGTGGAGCGGAGAAGCTCCGATCTGTAAAGGTAAGAGAGAAACGCACACATGCATGAGCCACGACTAATCCACAGGTAGCCACCTCCTGGCCGCCATGTGGCAACCGTACCAACCCACAGGAACCAGTGAGAGATCATCCAGTTAGATCACAGAACTGGTTGGGAATGATTGGACTTAAAAATCAATCTCGAAGGAATAGTTTGACATTTGAGTTCAACTTCTTGATAAGAATTAGTTCAGAGGAACAAATCTCACGTCTGCTCTTGAAGTCACAGTTAGCTTAGCATAAAGACTGCAAACCGCACCATTTTCATGATTCTTGAAAAAAATTTAATAAATCAATGTGTGTGATTCGGTGCACATACAAATAAAAATCTGTATATAGTGAATTTAAAAGTGGTTTCATTTCAATCAGGAGAGACTTGATTCATGATTTAACTATGTTTATTTTCACAAATGCACAGAATTAATGTGAATGTTTATAGTCTTTGGCATATAACACCCCTGTGTGAGGTCATCAGGATTAGAAGGGGGTGGAGCAGAGCATCGAGCACGAATACCCCCCGGGGTCTGGACACCGGTGATGGTTCATCAATCAAAATTTGATATGGCTTTTCTGTGAGCAAATGTTGTTTGTTATTCTTCAACAGCGATAACTTGTCTGGTACCTGTGATTGAAAATGGCAGAGTGCCTGGAAACATCCAAGAGTACAAGGAACATGAGATCCTGCGTTTCCAGTGCAATCCAGGATTCCAGCCCAGTGAAGACAGACCCTCAAAATGCACAAAACTCGGGTTAAGATCCGGGTGGAGCCCCCCTCCTGAATGTGAACGTAAGTATGAAGTCAACGACCCAAATTTGTCATGTCAGCGACCATACAGCTGAAGACTGGTGCTGTAGGGATGCATGGACGTCATGGTTACAGCAAACTAACCAGGACAGGTACTTCATCTCCCAACAAACGCAGCGATAAATTGCACACTGGAATTGCCGTCACTCCATGGAACCGAGTATGACCCTGCTACCAAAAGCGAGTTTTCACCTGGGGAAACAGTCTCAGTGACATGTGGACAGAGCCACTGGATTTCTGATCAAACATCAGCAGTGGTCTCATGCAAAGAGGATGGACAGTGGTCTCTCAGACCCGTTTGCCAAGGTAAGGAACAACGTGGCCTCGACACAAACTCAACGGCAGAGGTGTAAAAAGTACTGAAATATTGTACTCAAGTAAAAGTACCTTTACTTTGATGAAATTTTACTTAAGTACAAGTAAAAGTACCCATCTAAAAATCTACTCAAGTAAAAGTAAAAAGTAATTCTTTTAAAATGTACTTTAAGTAAAAGTTACTTAGTTACTTCCAACAACTTGATGGGGGCCGCTCCTATACAGTGCAAAAAAGGACAAGGGGTCATAAATCCAATCCAAAAACAGTTATTTTTAATTAAAGGAGAATCTTTACAAATATAAGTACAATGACATTAAACATGTCAAACATTAAACATTTAACATGTCAACACAACATTTAAGAACTTTTGGGAGGACATGTCAAGACATGAACCACATGACAGCTAAAATAAAAAGTTAAAATGCCGCTGTTCCACTGTATATTTAAACTTTTGGTTAAACTTTGGTCCACCTTTCGAGCACTAGTCTACAAACATCTTGTTGAGTTTGAGCAGCAGCTGATTTTCAAGGTGAGTAGAGCTCATCCGGGTTCACTTTGCAGTGAACAGCAATCCAGCACAGCTGAAGAGTCACCCGCAGGCGGCCGAGGCAGGTAGGCCAGTAGGCTATTTAGTTTCAGGCAGTGTTGTGCATGAACGAGTTCAAAAGAATGCGTTCATTTTTATGAGAACGTTGAGCTGAACGCAACTTAATGACAAATAATGAATTTGAACGGTGAACACGTTCATATTATCTGAGGTCTAGCTAAAACGTTACGTAATGTTTTCATTCTCCTGAGGAGAGACGCTGTCTAAAACGAATGCTTGCACCATGTCGTTGCGATCGTTGTTGTGTTTATTTGAAAAGAAATCCAGTCGGGGGGGGCAAAATACCGTCTGAAAGTTGCAATTCCGTATTTCAACTTTTTTTTTTCGGGGGGGCGGGAGTGAAGCTTGCATAGAGCACCAAATGTGCTAGGGCCGCCCCTGTGTAGCGCAGTGATTCTCAAACTGTATGGTGCGCCCCACCGGTGCAGCGCGGATGAACCAGTCCCTCTCTTTTTCTAGAGGTTACATGCAGCAATCAACAAGATCAGCACGTGTCTTGGTGGGGCGTCTACCAGGGACAACAGATGAAATTGCAGGATGAGGTTAGATTTCGATGCATACAAGGCTACAAGAAGACGGGTGGTGCCACCAGGGCCACGTGCACCAGAGAGGGCTGGAAACCAGATCCATTGTGTCAAGGTATCAACAAGTTAAACTTCTGCAAATATCAATATAAGCAATTTTTTACTGAATGTGTTCAGGGGGATTTTGGTGAAGTCAGGATTATGTGTTTAACTCTTACGGCTGTTTCTCCAGAACAAAGTCAACGAAAGGAAGAAACGAATGAAAGCATTTTTGTTGTTATAGTTTGAATCTTTGCAGCAGTAGATATTTGCCTTGTTCACCCTGTATCTTACTCCACAATCCCAAAGTGCCTGCAACGTAAATACAGGAATAACTGTTGTTGATCAAACTCATATCAGCCACTTTATTCATCAATAATCTACCAACCAGAGACCGAGGAATCTCATTTCAATTAGAAACTGTATTTAAACTGTAGGATCCAGGGTCTAAGTTCCATTTCTCAGCTGCACAAAGGAGTGAAGGGAAAGAAATGACTTTTCAATGTTAATCAACATCTACAGAGACTGAAACATGGTCAAACTAAAGCACAACTTCACTTATGTAATTTCAACATTACAGGCACATTCTTTACATCATAATTAGGAAGTAGCTTCCATATAGGAGTGACTTTCATACGACTGACAACAATGGACATGTCATGGATTTTCCACTCTTACTTTCTAAGCTATCACATGTGACAGAGATGATATCACGAATGCAGATATTATCAACCCTAGAGACAAATACAGGATCAATGATCGGGCCAATTATGTCTGCAAGGACGGTTATGAAGGACGGTTTTATCGAACCTGTGGAGAAAATGGATGGAGCGAAACATCACAATGTAGAGGTGAGGAAATACACAACACATGAGTGTTTCCTTTTGTCTGCTTTTCCTTTTGATAACTATTTTCCTGATTTCCACACATGCATTTAGTATAATATATCCACAAATTAACATCTCGGCAAAATGAATTTCTTGCAGAGAAAGGATGTAAAAAACAAGACATCAGTGAAGCACACATTGACCACAATGTCAGGGACAGTTACAGCCACGGTGATAGAGTCCAGTACGTCTGCAATGAAGGTGACCAGAGACCTTTCACTATCGTCTGTGAAAAAGGAGTTTGGACCGGGATTCAGAGCTGCACAGGTGAGACCACACGACTCGACGGTCACACAGGAGAGGGCATTTTTTAAATTTCATGTTCTTTTAAATGTCATTTTAACATCTTATGTTACTGAGAAGTTGTTCTTTTATATGAATCACATTTTAGAGATGAACTTTCATTTAGATTAACCTGTCCCTCTCTTTCTCTAGAGGTTACATGCAGCAATCAAAAAGATCCGCTCGTGGATTGGTGGGCCGTCTCCCGGGGACAACAGATGAAATTGGGGGATGAGGTTAGATATTCGTGCAAATCAGACTACGAGAAGACGGGTCGTGCCACCAGTGCAAGGTGCACCAGAGAGGGCTGGAAACCAGATCCACTGTGTCAAGGTATCATCAAGTTAAACTTCTGCAAATGTCAATATAAGACATTTTTTACTGAATGTGTTCAGGGAGATTTTCGTAAAGTCAGGATTTATGTGTTTAACTCTTAAGGTTGTTTCTCCAGAACAAAGTAAACGAAAGGAAGAAACGAATGAAAGTCTTTTCATTGTTATAGTTTGAATCTTTGCAGCAGTAGATAATTGCCTTGTAAACCCTGTATCTTACTCCATGATCCCAAAGTGCCTGCAACGTAAATACAGGAATAACTGTTGTTGATCAAACTCATATCAGCCACTTTATTCATCAATAATCTACCAACCAGAGACCCAGGAATCTCACATCAATTAGAAAATGTATTTAAACTGTAAGATCCAGGGTCTAAGTTCCATTTCTCAGCTGCACAGAGGAGTGAAGGGAAATAAATGACCCTAACCCTTTTCAATGTTAATCAACATCTACAGAGACTGAAACATGGTCAAACTAAAACATAACTTCAATTAGGAAGTAGCTTCCTTGTAGGAGTTACTTTCATACGACTGACGGTAAACACAGCCAACGTGGACAACAATGTACATGTCATGGATTTTCCACTCTTACTTTCTCAGTTATCACATGTGACAGATGATATAGCGAATGCAGATATT